>NW_027227316.1:0-123169 GCF_037783145.1 Equus przewalskii | reverse complement strand
CAGGCTGGAACCACGTACCGGACAGACCGGAATCACCTTTCGGGCATGCCGGAACCACCTGTCAGATGTGCCAGAAACACGTGCCATGCACGCCGGAACCACCTACCGGACAGACCGGAATCAACTTTTGGGCATGCCGGAACCACCAGTCAGATGTTCCAGAAACACGTGCCGGAGACGCCGGAAGCACCTGCCGAGCACGTCGCAAACACCTGCTCAACTCGCCTGAACCACCTGCCGGACACGCCAAAATCACCTGCCCGCTACACCAGCACCACTTCGGGGACAAGCCGGAATCACGTGAGGGGCATGCCGGCACAGCCTCTCAGACTGAACCTCGTGCCGGACACCACAGAACCACCTGCCGGACAGACCGGAACCACCTGCCGGACACGCCGCAGCCACCGGCTCGACCCGCCGGAACGACCGCTTGACATGCAAAATCACCTGCCGGCTACGCCGGAAACACTTGGCGAACACTCCGGAATCACCTGCCGGGCATGCCGGAACCACCTCTCAGATATGCCAGAACCACGTGCCAATGACCCCGGAAGCTCCTGCCGAGCACGCCGGAACCACCTGCTCGACTCGCCAGAACCACCTGCCGGACACGCAAAAATCACCTGCCGGCTACGCCACAACCAGTTGGGGAACACTTCGGAATCACCTGCCGGGCTTGCTGGAACCACCTGCCGGTCATGCCAAAATCACCTGCCAACTACGCCAGTACCACTTGGCGGACACTGTGGAAACACCTGTCGGGCCGGCCGGAACCACATCTCAGACGTGCCAGAACCATGTGCATGAGATGCTGGAACCACACCCCGAACAGACGGAAAACCCCTGCCAGACCCGTCTGAACAACCTGCCGAGCACGCCGGAGCCACCTACCTGACATGCCCAAATCACCAGCCGGGTATGCCAGAACCACTTGGCGGACACTCCGGAATCATCTGCCGGACATGCCGGAACCAGCTCTCAGACACACCAGAACCACGTGCCGGAGACGCCGGAAGCACCTGCCGAGCATGCCGGAGCCACCTGCTCGACTCGCCAGAAACACCTGCCGGACACGCCAAAATCACCTGCCGGGTACGCCAGAACCACCTGCCGGACACTCCGAAACCACCTGTCGCGCATGCCAGAACCACCTCTCAGACGTTCCGGAAGCACGTGCCGGACACGCCGGAATCACCTACCGGACAGACCGGAACCACCTGCCGAGCACGCCGGAGCCACCTGTTCGACTCGCTGGAACCACCTGACGGACAGGCCAATATCAACTGCTGGCTATGCCAGAACCACCTGGGGGACGGTCCGGAATCGCCTGCCAGCCATGGCAGAACCACCTCTCAGACGTACCAGAACCACCTGCCGGAGAAGCTGGAAACACGTCCTGGACAGTCTGGAACCACCTGCCGGCCAAGCCTGAACCACCTGCCAAGCACAACGGAACAACCTGCCAGACACGCCAAAATCACCTGCGTGTTATGCCAGAACCACTTGGAGGACTCTCTGGGATGACCTGCCGGGCATGCCGGAACCACCTCTCAGACGTGCCAGAACCATGTGGCGGACAGTCCGGAATCACCTGTTGGGCATGCGCAACCACCTCTGAGACGTACCAGAACCACATGCCGTGCAGGCTGGAACCACGTACCGGACAGACCGGAATCACCTTTCGGGCATGCCGGGACCACCTGTCAGATGTGCCAGAAACACGTGCCGGAGACGCCGGAACCACCTACGGGACAGACCGGAATCAATTTTTGGGCATGCCGGAACCACCAGTCAGATGTGCCAGAAACACGTGCCGGAGACGCCGGAAGCACCTGCCGAGCACGTCGCAACCACCTGCTCAACTCGCCTGAACCACCTGCCGGACACGCCAAAATCACCTGCCCGCTACACCAGCACCACTTCGGGGACAAGCCGGAATCACGTGAGGGGCATGCCGGCACAGCCTCTCAGACTGAACCTCGTGCCGGACACCACAGAACCACCTGCCGGACAGACCGGAACCACCTGCCGGACACGCCGCAGCCACCGGCTCGACCCGCCGGAACGACCGCTGGACATGCAAAATCACCTGCCGGCTACGCCGGAAACACTTGGCGAACACTCCGGAATCACCTGCCGGGCATGCCGGAACCACCTCTCAGATATGCCAGAACCACGTGCCAATGACCCCGGAAGCTCCTGCCGAGCACGCCGGAACCACCTGCTCGACTCGCCAGAACCACCTGCCGGACACGCAAAAATCACCTGCCGGCTATGCCACAACCAGTTGGGGAACACTTCGGAATCACCTGCCGGGCTTGCTGGAACCACCTGCCGGTCATGCCAAAATCACCTGCCAACTACGCCAGTACCACTTGGCGGACACTGTGGAAACACCTGTCGGGCCGGCCGGAACCACATCTCAGACGTGCCAGAACCATGTGCATGAGATGCTGGAACCACACCCCGAACAGACGGAAAACCCCTGCCAGACCCGTCTGAACAACCTGCCGAGCACGCCGGAGCCACCTGCTCGACTCGCCGGAACCACCTAACTGACATGCCCAAATCACCAGCCGGGTATGCCAGAACCACTTGGCGGACACTCCGGAATCATCTGCCGGACATGCCGGAACCAGCTCTCAGACACACCAGAACCACGTGCCGGAGACGCCGGAAGCACCTGCCGAGCATGCCGGAGCCACCTGCTCGACTCGCCAGAAACACCTGCCGGACACGCCAAAATCACCTGCCGGGTACGCCAGAACCACCTGGCGGACACTCCGAAACCACCTGTCGCGCATGCCGGAACCACCTCTCAGACGTACCAGAACCACCTGCCGGAGAAGCTGGAAACACGTCCTGGACAGTCTGGAACCACCTGCCGGCCAAGCCTGAACCACCTGCCAAGCACAACGGAACAACCTGCCACACACGCCAAAATCACCTGCGTGTTATGCCAGAACCACTTGGAGGACTCTCTGGGATGACCTGCCGGGCATGCCGGAACCACCTCTCAGACGTGCCAGAACCATGTGGCGGACAGTCTGGAATCACCTGTTGGGCATGCGCAACCACCTCTGAGACGTACCAGAACCACATGCCGTGCAGGCTGGAACCACCTACGGGACAGACCGGAATCAGCTTTCGGGCATGCCGGAACCACCTGTCAGATGTGCCAGAAACACGTGCCGGAGACGCCGGAAGCACCTGCCAAGCACGTTGGAACCACCTGCTCAACTCGCCTGAACCACCTGCCGGACATGCCAAAATCACCTGCCGACTATGCCAGAACCACTTGGCGAACACTCCGGAATCACTTGCCGGGCATGCAGGAAACACCTCTCAGACATGCCAGAACCCCGTGCCAATGACCCCGGAAGCACCAGCCGAGCACGCCGGAACCACCTGCTCGACTCGCCAGAACCACCTGCCGATCACGCAAAAATCACCTGCCGGCTACGCCACAACCAATTGGTGAACACTTTGGAATCACCTGCCAGGCTTGCTGGAACCACCTGCCAGTCATGCCAAAATCACCTGCCAACTACGCCAGAACCGCTTGGCGGACACTGCGGAAACACCTGTCGGGCCGGCTGGAACCACATCTCAGACGTGCCAGAAACGTGTTCATGAGATGCTGGAACCACACCCCGAACAGACGGATACCACCTGCCAGAACCGCCTGAACCACCTGCTGAGCACGCCGGAACCACCTGCTCGACTCACCGGTACCACCTCCCTGACACGCCAAAATCACCTGCTGGGTATGCCAGAACCACTTGGCGGACACTCCGGAATCATCTGCCGGACATGCCGGAACCAGCTCTCAGACACACCAGAACCAAGTGCCGGAGACGCCGGAAGCACCTGCCGAGCATGCCGGAGCCACCTGCTCGACTCGCCAGAAACACCTGCCGGACACGCCAAAATCACCTGCCGGGTATGGCAGAACCACCTGGCGGACACTACGGAATCACCTGCCGCGCATGCCGGAACCACCTCTCAGACGTGCCGGAAGCACATGCCAGACACGCCGGAAACACCTACCGGACAGACCGGAACCACCTGCCAAGAACGCCGGAGCCACCTGTTCGACTCGCTGGAACCACCTGCCGGACAGGCCAATATCAACTGCTGGCTATGCCAGAACCACCTGGGGGACAGTCCGGGATCACCTGCCAGCCATGGCGGAACCACCTCTCAGACGTACCAGAACCACCTGCCGGAGAAGCTGGAAACACGTCCTGGACAGACTGGAACCACGTGACGGCCATGCCTGAACCACCTGCCGAGCACGGCGGAACCACCTGCCGGACACGCCAAAATCACCTGCGGGCTACGCCAGAACCACTTGGACGACTCTCCGAAATGACCTGCCGGGCATGTTGGAACCACCTCTCAGACGTGCCAGAAGCACGTGGCGGACAGTCCGGAATCACCTGTTGGGCATACGCGACTACCTCTGACACGTACCAGAACCACGTGCCGTGCACGCCGGAACCACCTACCGGACAGACCGGAATCAACTTTTGGGCATGCCGGAACCACCAGTCAGATGTGCCAGAAACACGTGCCGGAGACGCCGGAAGCACCTGCCGAGCACGTCGCAACCACCTGCTCAACTCGCCTGAACCACCTGCCGGACACGCCAAAATCACCTGCCCGCTACACCAGCACCACTTCGGGGACAAGCCGGAATCACGTGAGGGGCATGCCGGCACAGCCTCTCAGACTGAACCTCGTGCCGGACACCACAGAACCACCTGCCGGACAGACCGGAACCACCTGCCGGACACGCCGCAGCCACCGGCTCGACCCGCCGGAACGACCGCTGGACATGCAAAATCACCTGCCGGCTACGCCGGAAACACTTGGCGAACACTCCGGAATCACCTGCCGGGCATGCCGGAACCACCTCTCAGATAGGCCAGAACCACGTGCCAATGACCCCGGAAGCACCTGCCGAGCACGCCGGAACCACCTGCTCGACTCGCCAGAACCACCTGCCGGACACGCAAAAATCACCTGCCGGCTACGCCACAACCAGTTGGGGAACACTTCGGAATCACCTGCCGGGCTTGCTGGAACCACCTGCCGGTCATGCCAAAATCACCTGCCAACTACGCCAGTACCACTTGGCGGACACTGTGGAAACACCTGTTGGGCCGGCCGGAAACACATCTCAGACGTGCCAGAACCATGTGCATGAGATGCTGGAACCACACCCCGAACAGACGGAAAACACCTGCCAGACCCGTCTGAACAACCTGCCGAGCACGCCGGAGCCACCTGCTCGACTCGCCGGAACCACCTACCTGACATGCCCAAATCACCAGCCGGGTATGCCAGAACCACTTGGCGGACACTCCGGAATCATCTGCCGGACATGCCAGAACCAGCTCTCAGACACACCAGAACCACGTGCCGGAGACGCCGGAAGCACCTGCCGAGCATGCCGGAGCCACCTGCTCGACTCGCCAGAAACACCTGCCGGACACGCCAAAATCACCTGCCGGGTACGCCAGAACCACCTGGCGGACACTCCGAAACCACCTGTCGCGCATGCCGGAACCACCTCTCAGACGTACCAGAACCACCTGCCGGAGAAGCTGGAAACACGTCCTGGACAGTCTGGAACCACCTGCCGGCCAAGCCTGAACCACCTGCCAAGCACAACGGAACAACCTGCCACACACGCCAAAATCACCTGCGTGTTATGCCAGAACCACTTGGAGGACTCTCTGGGATGACCTGCCGGGCATGCCGGAACCACCTCTCAGACGTGCCAGAACCATGTGGCGGACAGTCCGGAATCACCTGTTGGGCATGCGCAACCACCTCTGAGACGTACCAGAACCACATGCCGTGCAGGCTGGAACCACGTACCGGACAGACCGGAATCACCTTTCGGGCATGCCGGAACCACCTGTCAGATGTGCCAGAAACACGTGCCGTGCACGCCGGAACCACCTACCGGACAGACCGGAATCAACTTTTGGGCATGCCGGAACCACCAGTCAGATGTGCCAGAAACACGTGCCGGAGACGCCGGAAGCACCTGCCGAGCACGTCGCAACCACCTGCTCAACTCGCCTGAACCACCTGCCGGACACGCCAAAATCACCTGCCCGCTACACCAGCACCACTTCGGGGACAAGCCGGAAACACGTGAGGGGCATGCCGGCACAGCCTCTCAGACTGAACCTCGTGCCGGACACCACAGAACCACCTGCCGGACAGACCGGAACCACCTGCCGGACACGCCGCAGCCACCGGCTCGACCCGCCGGAACGACCGCTGGACATGCAAAATCACCTGCCGGCTACGCTGGAAACACTTGGCGAACACTCCGGAATCACCTGCCGGGCATGCCGGAACCACCTCTCAGATAGGCCAGAACCACGTGCCAATGACCCCGGAAGCACCTGCCGAGCACGCCGGAACCACCTGCTCGACTCGCCAGAACCACCTGCCGGACACGCAAAAATCACCTGCCGGCTACGCCACAACCAGTTGGGGAACACTTCGGAATCACCTGCCGGGCTTGCTGGAACCACCTGCCGGTCATGCCAACATCACCTGCCAACTACGCCAGTACCACTTGGCGGACACTGTGGAAACACCTGTCGGGCCGGCCGGAACCACATCTCAGACGTGCCAGAACCATGTGCATGAGATGCTGGAACCACACCCCGAACAGACGGAAAACACCTGCCAGACCCGTCTGAACAACCTGCCGAGCACGCGTGAGCCACCTACCTGACATGCCCAAATCACCAGCCAGGTATGCCAGAACCACTTGGCGGACACTCCGGAATCATCTGCCGGACATGCCGGAACCAGCTCTCAGACATACCAGAACCAAGTGCCGGAGACGCCGGAAGCACCTGCCGAGCATGCCGGAGCCAACTGCTCGACTCGCCAGAACCACCTGCCGATCACGCAATAATCACCTGCCGGCTACACCACAACCAGTTGGTGAACACTTTGGAATCACCTGCCAGGCTTGCTGGAACCACCTGCCAGTCATGCCAAAATCACCTGCCAACTACGCCAGAACCGCTTGGCGGACACTGCGGAAACACCTGTCGTGCCGGCTGGAACCACATCTCAGACGTGCCAGAAACGTGTTCATGAGATGCTGGAACCACACCCCGAACAGACGGATGCCACCTGCCAGAACCGCCTGAACCACCTGCTCAGCACGCCGGAACCACCTGCTCGACTCACCGGTACCACCTCCCTGACACGCCAAAATCACCTGCTGGGTATGCCAGAACCACTTGGCGGACACTCCGGAATCATCTGCCGGACATGCCGGAACCAGCTCTCAGACACACCAGAACCAAGTGCCGGAGACGCCGGAAGCACCTGCCGAGCATGCCGGAGCCACCTGCTCGACTCGCCAGAAACACCTGCCGGACACGCCAAAATCACCTGCCGGGTATGCCAGAACCACCTGGCGGACACTACGGAATCACCTGCCGCGCATGCCGGAACCACCTCTCAGACGTGCCGGAAGCACGTGCCAGACACGCCGGAAACACCTACCGGACAGACCGGAACCACCTGCCAAGAACGCCGGAGCCACCTGTTCGACTCGCTGGAACCACCTGCCGGACAGGCCAATATCAACTGCTGGCTATGCCAGAACCACCTGGGGGACAGTCCGGGATCACCTGCCAGCCATGGCGGAACCACCTCTCAGACGTACCAGAACCACCTGCCGGAGAAGCTGGAAACACGTCCTGGACAGACTGGAACCACGTGACGGCCATGCCTGAACCACCTGCCGAGCACGGCGGAACCACCTGCCGGACACGCCAAAATCACCTGCGGGCTACGCCAGAACCACTTGGACGACTCTCCGAAATGACCTGCCGGGCATGTTGGAACCACCTCTCAGACGTGCCAGAAGCACGTGCCAGACAGTCAGGAATCACCTGTTGGGCATACGCGACTACCTCTGACACGTACCAGAACCACGTGCCGTGCACGCCGGAACCACCTACGGGACAGACCGGAATCAACTTTTGGGCATGCCGGAACCACCAGTCAGATGTGCCAGAAACACGTGCCGGAGACGCCGGAAGCACCTGCCGAGCACGTCGCAACCACCTGCTCAACTCGCCTGAACCACCTGCCGGACACGCCAAAATCACCTGCCCGCTACACCAGCACCACTTCGGGGACAAGCCGGAATCACGTGAGGGGCATGCCGGCACAGCCTCTCAGACTGAACCTCGTGCCGGACACCACAGAACCACCTGCCGGACAGACCGGAACCACCTGCCGGACACGCCGCAGCCACCGGCTCGACCCGCCGGAACGACCGCTGGACATGCAAAATCACCTGCCGGCTACGCCGGAAACACTTGGCGAACACTCCGGAATCACCTGCCGGGCATGCCGGAACCACCTCTCAGATATGCCAGAACCACGTGCCAATGACCCCGGAAGCTCCTGCCGAGCACGCCGGAACCACCTGCTCGACTCGCCAGAACCACCTGCCGGACACGCAAAAATCACCTGCCGGCTACGCCACAACCAGTTGGGGAACACTTCGGAATCACCTGCCGGGCTTGCTGGAACCACCTGCCGGTCATGCCAAAATCACCTGCCAACTACGCCAGTACCACTTGGCGGACACTGTGGAAACACCTGTCGGGCCGGCCGGAACCACATCTCAGACGTGCCAGAACCATGTGCATGAGATGCTGGAACCACACCCCGAACAGACGGAAAACCCCTGCCAGACCCGTCTGAACAACCTGCCGAGCACGCCGGAGCCACCTACCTGACATGCCCAAATCACCAGCCGGGTATGCCAGAACCACTTGGCGGACACTCCGGAATCATCTGCCGGACATGCCGGAACCAGCTCTCAGACACACCAGAACCACGTGCCGGAGACGCCGGAAGCACCTGCCGAGCATGCCGGAGCCACCTGCTCGACTCGCCAGAAACACCTGCCGGACACGCCAAAATCACCTGCCGGGTACGCCAGAACCACCTGCCGGACACTCCGAAACCACCTGTCGCGCATGCCAGAACCACCTCTCAGACGTTCCGGAAGCACGTGCCGGACACGCCGGAATCACCTACCGGACAGACCGGAACCACCTGCCGAGCACGCCGGAGCCACCTGTTCGACTCGCTGGAACCACCTGACGGACAGGCCAATATCAACTGCTGGCTATGCCAGAACCACCTGGGGGACGGTCCGGAATCGCCTGCCAGCCATGGCAGAACCACCTCTCAGACGTACCAGAACCACCTGCCGGAGAAGCTGGAAACACGTCCTGGACAGTCTGGAACCACCTGCCGGCCAAGCCTGAACCACCTGCCAAGCACAACGGAACAACCTGCCACACACGCCAAAATCACCTGCGTGTTATGCCAGAACCACTTGGAGGACTCTCTGGGATGACCTGCCGGGCATGCCGGAACCACCTCTCAGACGTGCCAGAACCATGTGGCGGACAGTCCGGAATCACCTGTTGGGCATGCGCAACCACCTCTGAGACGTACCAGAACCACATGCCGTGCAGGCTGGAACCACGTACCGGACAGACCGGAATCACCTTTCGGGCATGCCGGGACCACCTGTCAGATGTGCCAGAAACACGTGCCGGAGACGCCGGAACCACCTACGGGACAGACCGGAATCAATTTTTGGGCATGCCGGAACCACCAGTCAGATGTGCCAGAAACACGTGCCGGAGACGCCGGAAGCACCTGCCGAGCACGTCGCAACCACCTGCTCAACTCGCCTGAACCACCTGCCGGACACGCCAAAATCACCTGCCCGCTACACCAGCACCACTTCGGGGACAAGCCGGAATCACGTGAGGGGCATGCCGGCACAGCCTCTCAGACTGAACCTCGTGCCGGACACCACAGAACCACCTGCCGGACAGACCGGAACCACCTGCCGGACACGCCGCAGCCACCGGCTCGACCCGCCGGAACGACCGCTGGACATGCAAAATCACCTGCCGGCTACGCCGGAAACACTTGGCGAACACTCCGGAATCACCTGCCGGGCATGCCGGAACCACCTCTCAGATATGCCAGAACCACGTGCCAATGACCCCGGAAGCTCCTGCCGAGCACGCCGGAACCACCTGCTCGACTCGCCAGAACCACCTGCCGGACACGCAAAAATCACCTGCCGGCTATGCCACAACCAGTTGGGGAACACTTCGGAATCACCTGCCGGGCTTGCTGGAACCACCTGCCGGTCATGCCAAAATCACCTGCCAACTACGCCAGTACCACTTGGCGGACACTGTGGAAACACCTGTCGGGCCGGCCGGAACCACATCTCAGACGTGCCAGAACCATGTGCATGAGATGCTGGAACCACACCCCGAACAGACGGAAAACCCCTGCCAGACCCGTCTGAACAACCTGCCGAGCACGCCGGAGCCACCTGCTCGACTCGCCGGAACCACCTAACTGACATGCCCAAATCACCAGCCGGGTATGCCAGAACCACTTGGCGGACACTCCGGAATCATCTGCCGGACATGCCGGAACCAGCTCTCAGACACACCAGAACCACGTGCCGGAGACGCCGGAAGCACCTGCCGAGCATGCCGGAGCCACCTGCTCGACTCGCCAGAAACACCTGCCGGACACGCCAAAATCACCTGCCGGGTACGCCAGAACCACCTGGCGGACACTCCGAAACCACCTGTCGCGCATGCCGGAACCACCTCTCAGACGTACCAGAACCACCTGCCGGAGAAGCTGGAAACACGTCCTGGACAGTCTGGAACCACCTGCCGGCCAAGCCTGAACCACCTGCCAAGCACAACGGAACAACCTGCCACACACGCCAAAATCACCTGCGTGTTATGCCAGAACCACTTGGAGGACTCTCTGGGATGACCTGCCGGGCATGCCGGAACCACCTCTCAGACGTGCCAGAACCATGTGGCGGACAGTCTGGAATCACCTGTTGGGCATGCGCAACCACCTCTGAGACGTACCAGAACCACATGCCGTGCAGGCTGGAACCACCTACGGGACAGACCGGAATCAGCTTTCGGGCATGCCGGAACCACCTGTCAGATGTGCCAGAAACACGTGCCGGAGACGCCGGAAGCACCTGCCAAGCACGTTGGAACCACCTGCTCAACTCGCCTGAACCACCTGCCGGACATGCCAAAATCACCTGCCGACTATGCCAGAACCACTTGGCGAACACTCCGGAATCACTTGCCGGGCATGCAGGAAACACCTCTCAGACATGCCAGAACCCCGTGCCAATGACCCCGGAAGCACCAGCCGAGCACGCCGGAACCACCTGCTCGACTCGCCAGAACCACCTGCCGATCACGCAAAAATCACCTGCCGGCTACGCCACAACCAATTGGTGAACACTTTGGAATCACCTGCCAGGCTTGCTGGAACCACCTGCCAGTCATGCCAAAATCACCTGCCAACTACGCCAGAACCGCTTGGCGGACACTGCGGAAACACCTGTCGGGCCGGCTGGAACCACATCTCAGACGTGCCAGAAACGTGTTCATGAGATGCTGGAACCACACCCCGAACAGACGGATACCACCTGCCAGAACCGCCTGAACCACCTGCTGAGCACGCCGGAACCACCTGCTCGACTCACCGGTACCACCTCCCTGACACGCCAAAATCACCTGCTGGGTATGCCAGAACCACTTGGCGGACACTCCGGAATCATCTGCCGGACATGCCGGAACCAGCTCTCAGACACACCAGAACCAAGTGCCGGAGACGCCGGAAGCACCTGCCGAGCATGCCGGAGCCACCTGCTCGACTCGCCAGAAACACCTGCCGGACACGCCAAAATCACCTGCCGGGTATGGCAGAACCACCTGGCGGACACTACGGAATCACCTGCCGCGCATGCCGGAACCACCTCTCAGACGTGCCGGAAGCACATGCCAGACACGCCGGAAACACCTACCGGACAGACCGGAACCACCTGCCAAGAACGCCGGAGCCACCTGTTCGACTCGCTGGAACCACCTGCCGGACAGGCCAATATCAACTGCTGGCTATGCCAGAACCACCTGGGGGACAGTCCGGGATCACCTGCCAGCCATGGCGGAACCACCTCTCAGACGTACCAGAACCACCTGCCGGAGAAGCTGGAAACACGTCCTGGACAGACTGGAACCACGTGACGGCCATGCCTGAACCACCTGCCGAGCACGGCGGAACCACCTGCCGGACACGCCAAAATCACCTGCGGGCTACGCCAGAACCACTTGGACGACTCTCCGAAATGACCTGCCGGGCATGTTGGAACCACCTCTCAGACGTGCCAGAAGCACGTGGCGGACAGTCCGGAATCACCTGTTGGGCATACGCGACTACCTCTGACACGTACCAGAACCACGTGCCGTGCACGCCGGAACCACCTACCGGACAGACCGGAATCAACTTTTGGGCATGCCGGAACCACCAGTCAGATGTGCCAGAAACACGTGCCGGAGACGCCGGAAGCACCTGCCGAGCACGTCGCAACCACCTGCTCAACTCGCCTGAACCACCTGCCGGACACGCCAAAATCACCTGCCCGCTACACCAGCACCACTTCGGGGACAAGCCGGAATCACGTGAGGGGCATGCCGGCACAGCCTCTCAGACTGAACCTCGTGCCGGACACCACAGAACCACCTGCCGGACAGACCGGAACCACCTGCCGGACACGCCGGAGCCACCGGCTCGACCCGCCGGAACGACCGCTGGACATGCAAAATCACCTGCCGGCTACGCCGGAAACACTTGGCGAACACTCCGGAATCACCTGCCGGGCATGCCGGAACCACCTCTCAGATAGGCCAGAACCACGTGCCAATGACCCCGGAAGCACCTGCCGAGCACGCCGGAACCACCTGCTCGACTCGCCAGAACCACCTGCCGGACACGCAAAAATCACCTGCCGGCTACGCCACAACCAGTTGGGGAACACTTCGGAATCACCTGCCGGGCTTGCTGGAACCACCTGCCGGTCATGCCAAAATCACCTGCCAACTACGCCAGTACCACTTGGCGGACACTGTGGAAACACCTGTTGGGCCGGCCGGAAACACATCTCAGACGTGCCAGAACCATGTGCATGAGATGCTGGAACCACACCCCGAACAGACGGAAAACACCTGCCAGACCCGTCTGAACAACCTGCCGAGCACGCCGGAGCCACCTGCTCGACTCGCCGGAACCACCTACCTGACATGCCCAAATCACCAGCCGGGTATGCCAGAACCACTTGGCGGACACTCCGGAATCATCTGCCGGACATGCCAGAACCAGCTCTCAGACACACCAGAACCACGTGCCGGAGACGCCGGAAGCACCTGCCGAGCATGCCGGAGCCACCTGCTCGACTCGCCAGAAACACCTGCCGGACACGCCAAAATCACCTGCCGGGTACGCC
This sequence comes from Equus przewalskii, assembly GCF_037783145.1. Lineage (NCBI taxonomy): Eukaryota > Metazoa > Chordata > Mammalia > Perissodactyla > Equidae > Equus > Equus przewalskii. The sequence continues at coordinate 109,734 of NW_027227316.1, read as the reverse complement.
AGAACCACCTGGCGGACACTCCGAAACCACCTGTCGCGCATGCCGGAACCACCTCTCAGACGTACCAGAACCACCTGCCGGAGAAGCTGGAAACACGTCCTGGACAGTCTGGAACCACCTGCCGGCCAAGCCTGAACCACCTGCCAAGCACAACGGAACAACCTGCCACACACGCCAAAATCACCTGCGTGTTATGCCAGAACCACTTGGAGGACTCTCTGGGATGACCTGCCGGGCATGCCGGAACCACCTCTCAGACGTGCCAGAACCATGTGGCGGACAGTCCGGAATCACCTGTTGGGCATGCGCAACCACCTCTGAGACGTACCAGAACCACATGCCGTGCAGGCTGGAACCACGTACCGGACAGACCGGAATCACCTTTCGGGCATGCCGGGACCACCTGTCAGATGTGCCAGAAACACGTGCCGGAGCACGCCGGAACCACCTACCGGACAGACCGGAATCAACTTTTGGGCATGCCGGAACCACCAGTCAGATGTGCCAGAAACACGTGCCGGAGACGCCGGAAGCACCTGCCGAGCACGTCGCAACCACCTGCTCAACTCGCCTGAACCACCTGCCGGACACGCCAAAATCACCTGCCCGCTACACCAGCACCACTTCGGGGACAAGCCGGAATCACGTGAGGGGCATGCCGGCACAGCCTCTCAGACTGAACCTCGTGCCGGACACCACAGAACCACCTGCCGGACAGACCGGAACCACCTGCCGGACACGCCGGAGCCACCGGCTCGACCCGCCGGAACGACCGCTGGACATGCAAAATCACCTGCCGGCTACGCCGGAAACACTTGGCGAACACTCCGGAATCACCTGCCGGGCATGCCGGAACCACCTCTCAGATAGGCCAGAACCACGTGCCAATGACCCCGGAAGCACCTGCCGAGCACGCCGGAACCACCTGCTCGACTCGCCAGAACCACCTGCCGGACACGCAAAAATCACCTGCCGGCTACGCCACAACCAGTTGGGGAACACTTCGGAATCACCTGCCGGGCTTGCTGGAACCACCTGCCGGTCATGCCAAAATCACCTGCCAACTACGCCAGTACCACTTGGCGGACACTGTGGAAACACCTGTTGGGCCGGCCGGAAACACATCTCAGACGTGCCAGAACCATGTGCATGAGATGCTGGAACCACACCCCGAACAGACGGAAAACACCTGCCAGACCCGTCTGAACAACCTGCCGAGCACGCCGGAGCCACCTGCTCGACTCGCCGGAACCACCTACCTGACATGCCCAAATCACCAGCCGGGTATGCCAGAACCACTTGGCGGACACTCCGGAATCATCTGCCGGACATGCCAGAACCAGCTCTCAGACACACCAGAACCACGTGCCGGAGACGCCGGAAGCACCTGCCGAGCATGCCGGAGCCACCTGCTCGACTCGCCAGAAACACCTGCCGGACACGCCAAAATCACCTGCCGGGTACGCCAGAACCACCTGGCGGACACTCCGAAACCACCTGTCGCGCATGCCGGAACCACCTCTCAGACGTACCAGAACCACCTGCCGGAGAAGCTGGAAACACGTCCTGGACAGTCTGGAACCACCTGCCGGCCAAGCCTGAACCACCTGCCAAGCACAACGGAACAACCTGCCACACACGCCAAAATCACCTGCGTGTTATGCCAGAACCACTTGGAGGACTCTCTGGGATGACCTGCCGGGCATGCCGGAACCACCTCTCAGACGTGCCAGAACCATGTGGCGGACAGTCCGGAATCACCTGTTGGGCATGCGCAACCACCTCTGAGACGTACCAGAACCACATGCCGTGCAGGCTGGAACCACGTACCGGACAGACCGGAATCACCTTTCGGGCATGCCGGAACCACCTGTCAGATGTGCCAGAAACACGTGCCGTGCACGCCGGAACCACCTACCGGACAGACCGGAATCAACTTTTGGGCATGCCGGAACCACCAGTCAGATGTGCCAGAAACACGTGCCGGAGACGCCGGAAGCACCTGCCGAGCACGTCGCAACCACCTGCTCAACTCGCCTGAACCACCTGCCGGACACGCCAAAATCACCTGCCCGCTACACCAGCACCACTTCGGGGACAAGCCGGAAACACGTGAGGGGCATGCCGGCACAGCCTCTCAGACTGAACCTCGTGCCGGACACCACAGAACCACCTGCCGGACAGACCGGAACCACCTGCCGGACACGCCGCAGCCACCGGCTCGACCCGCCGGAACGACCGCTGGACATGCAAAATCACCTGCCGGCTACGCTGGAAACACTTGGCGAACACTCCGGAATCACCTGCCGGGCATGCCGGAACCACCTCTCAGATAGGCCAGAACCACGTGCCAATGACCCCGGAAGCACCTGCCGAGCACGCCGGAACCACCTGCTCGACTCGCCAGAACCACCTGCCGGACACGCAAAAATCACCTGCCGGCTACGCCACAACCAGTTGGGGAACACTTCGGAATCACCTGCCGGGCTTGCTGGAACCACCTGCCGGTCATGCCAACATCACCTGCCAACTACGCCAGTACCACTTGGCGGACACTGTGGAAACACCTGTCGGGCCGGCCGGAACCACATCTCAGACGTGCCAGAACCATGTGCATGAGATGCTGGAACCACACCCCGAACAGACGGAAAACACCTGCCAGACCCGTCTGAACAACCTGCCGAGCACGCGTGAGCCACCTACCTGACATGCCCAAATCACCAGCCAGGTATGCCAGAACCACTTGGCGGACACTCCGGAATCATCTGCCGGACATGCCGGAACCAGCTCTCAGACATACCAGAACCAAGTGCCGGAGACGCCGGAAGCACCTGCCGAGCATGCCGGAGCCACCTGCTCGACTCGCCAGAAACACCTGCCGGACACGCCAAAATCACCTGCCGGGTACGCCAGAACCACCTGGCGGACACTCCGAAACCACCTGTCGCGCATGCCAGAACCACCTCTCAGACGTGCCGGAAGCACGTGCCGGACACGCCGGAATCACCTACCGGACAGACCGGAACCACCTGCCGAGCACGCCGGAGCCACCTGTTCGACTCGCTGGAACCACCTGACGGACAGGCCAATATCAACTGCTGGCTATGCCAGAACCACCTGGGGGACGGTCCGGAATCGCCTGCCAGCCATGGCGGAACCACCTCTCAGACGTACCAGAACCACCTGCCGGAGAAGCTGGAAACACGTCCTGGACAGTCTGGAACCACCTGCCGGCCAAGCCTGAACCACCTGCCAAGCACAACGGAACAACCTGCCAGACACGCCAAAATCACCTGCGTGTTATGCCAGAACCACTTGGAGGACTCTCTGGGATGACCTGCCGGGCATGCCGGAACCACCTCTCAGACGTGCCAGAACCATGTGGCGGACAGTCCGGAATCACCTGTTGGGCATGCGCAACCACCTCTGAGACGTACCAGAACCACATGCCGTGCAGGCTGGAACCACGTACCGGACAGACCGGAATCACCTTTCGGGCATGCCGGAACCACCTGTCAGATGTGCCAGAAACACGTGCCGTGCACGCCGGAACCACCTACCGGACAAACCGGAATCAACTTTTGGGCATGCCGGAACCACCAGTCAGATGTGCCAGAAACACGTGCCGGAGACGCCGGAAGCACCTGCCGAGCACGTCGCAACCACCTGCTCAACTCGCCTGAACCACCTGCCGGACACGCCTAAATCACCTGCCCGCTACACCAGCACCACTTCGGGGACAAGCCGGAATCACGTGAGGGGCATGCCGGCACAGCCTCTCAGACTGAACCTCGTGCCGGACACCACAGAACCACCTGCCCGACAGACCGGAACCACCTGCCGGACACGCCGGAGCCACCGGCTCGACCCGCCGGAACGACCGCTGGACATGCAAAATCACCTGCCGGCTACGCCGGAAACACTTGGCGAACACTCCGGAATCACCTGCCGGGCATGCCGGAACCACCTCTCAGATAGGCCAGAACCACGTGCCAATGACCCCGGAAGCACCTGCCGAGCACGCCGGAACCACCTGCTCGACTCGCCAGAACCACCTGCCGGACACGCAAAAATCACCTGCCGGCTACGCCACAACCAGTTGGGGAACACTTCGGAATCACCTGCCGGGCTTGCTGGAACCACCTGCCGGTCATGCCAAAATCACCTGCCAACTACGCCAGTACCACTTGGCGGACACTGTGGAAACACCTGTCGGGCCGGCCGGAACCACATCTCAGACGTGCCAGAACCATGTGCATGAGATGCTGGAACCACACCCCGAACAGACGGAAAACACCTGCCAGACCCGTCTGAACAACCTGCCGAGCACGCCGGAGCCACCTACCTGACATGCCCAAATCACCAGCCGGGTATGCCAGAACCACTTGGCGGACACTCCGGAATCATCTGCCGGACATGCCGGAACCAGCTCTCAGACACACCAGAACCAAGTGCCGGAGACGCCGGAAGCACCTGCCGAGCATGCCGGAGCCACCTGCTCGACTCGCCAGAAACACCTGCCGGACACGCCAAAATCACCTGCCGGGTATGGCAGAACCACCTGGCGGACACTACGGATTCACCTGCCGCGCATGCCGGAACCACCTCTCAGACGTGCCGGAAGCACATGCCAGACACGCCGGAAACACCTACCGGACAGACCGGAACCACCTGCCAAGAACGCCGGAGCCACCTGTTCGACTCGCTGGAACCACCTGCCGGACAGGCCAATATCAACTGCTGGCTATGCCAGAACCACCTGGGGGACAGTCTGGGATCACCTGCCAGCCATGGCGGAACCACCTCTCAGACGTACCAGAACCACCTGCCGGAGAAGCTGGAAACACGTCCTGGACAGACTGGAACCACGTGACGGCCATGCCTGAACCACCTGCCGAGCACGGCGGAACCACCTGCCGGACACGCCAAAATCACCTGCGGGCTACGCCAGAACCACTTGGACGACTCTCCGAAATGACCTGCCGGGCATGTTGGAACCACCTCTCAGACGTGCCAGAAGCACGTGGCGGACAGTCCGGAATCACCTGTTGGGCATACGCAACCACCTCTGACACGTACCAGAACCACGTGCCGTGCACGCCGGAACCACCTACCGGACAGACCGGAATCCACTTTTGGGCATGCCGGAACCACCAGTCAGATGTGCCAGAAACACGTGCCGGAGACGCCGGAAGCACCTGCCGAGCACGTCGCAACCACCTGCTCAACTCGCCTGAACCACCTGCCGGACACGCCAAAATCACCTGCCCGCTACACCAGCACCACTTCGGGGACAAGCCGGAATCACGTGAGGGGCATGCCGGCACAGCCTCTCAGACTGAACCTCGTGCCGGACACCACAGAACCAGCTGCCGGACAGACCGGAACCACCTGCCGGACACGCCGATACCACCGGCTCGACCCGCCGGAACGACCGCTGGACATGCAAAATGACCTGCCGGCTACGCCGGAAACACTTGGCGAACACTCCGGAATCACCTGCCGGGCATGCCGGAACCACCTCTCAGATAGGCCAGAACCACGTGCCAATGACCCCGGAAGCACCTGCCGAGCACGCCGGAACCACCTGCTCGACTCGCCAGAACCACCTGCCGGACACGCAAAAATCACCTGCTGGCTACGCCACAACCAGTTGGGGAACACTTCGGAATCACCTGCCGGGCTTGCTGGAACCACCTGCCGGTCATGCCAAAATCACCTGCCAACTACGCCAGTACCACTTGGCGGACACTGTGGAAACACCTGTCGGGCCGGCCGGAACCACATCTCAGACGTGCCAGAACCATGTGCATGAGATGCTGGAACCACACCCCGAACAGACGGAAAACCCCTGCCAGACCCGTCTGAACAACCTGCCGAGCACGCCGGAGCCACCTGCTCGACTCGCCGGAACCACCTACCTGACATGCCCAAATCACCAGCCGGGTATGCCAGAACCACTTGGCGGACACTCCGGAATCATCTGCCGGACATGCCGGAACCAGCTCTCAGACACACCAGAACCACGTGCCGGAGACGCCGGAAGCACCTGCCGAGCATGCCGGAGCCACCTGCTCGACTCGCCAGAAACACCTGCCGGACACGCCAAAATCACCTGCCGGGTACGCCAGAACCACCTGGCGGACACTCCGAAACCACCTGTCGCGCATGCCGGAACCACCTCTCAGACGTACCAGAACCACCTGCCGGAGAAGCTGGAAACACGTCCTGGACAGTCTGGAACCACCTGCCGGCCAAGCCTGAACCACCTGCCAAGCACAACGGAACAACCTGCCAGACACGCCAAAATCACCTGCGTGTTATGCCAGAACCACTTGGAGGACTCTCTGGGATGACCTGCCGGGCATGCCGGAACCACCTCTCAGACGTGCCAGAACCATGTGGCGGACAGTCCGGAATCACCTGTTGGGCATGCGCAACCACCTCTGAGACGTACCAGAACCACATGCCGTGCAGGCTGGAACCACCTACCGGACAGACCGGAATCAGCTTTCGGGCATGCCGGAACCACCTGTCAGATGTGCCAGAAACACGTGCCGGAGACGCCGGAAGCACCTGCCAAGCACGTTGGAACCACCTGCTCAACTCGCCTGAACCACCTGCCGGACATGCCAAAATCACCTGCCGACTATGCCAGAACCACTTGGCGAACACTCCGGAATCACTTGCCGGGCATGCAGGAAACACCTCTCAGACATGCCAGAACCCCGTGCCAATGACCCCGGAAGCACCAGCCGAGCACGCCGGAACCACCTGCTCGACTCGCCAGAACCACCTGCCGATCACGCAAAAATCACCTGCCGGCTACGCCACAACCAGTTGGTGAACACTTTGGAATCACCTGCCAGGCTTGCTGGAACCACCTGCCAGTCATGCCAAAATCACCTGCCAACTACGCCAGAACCGCTTGGCGGACACTGCGGAAACACCTGTCGGGCCGGCTGGAACCACATCTCAGACGTGCCAGAAACGTGTTCATGAGATGCTGGAACCACACCCCGAACAGACGGATACCACCTGCCAGAACCGCCTGAACCACCTGCTGAGCACGCCGGAACCACCTGCTCGACTCACCGGTACCACCTCCCTGACACGCCAAAATCACCTGCTGGGTATGCCAGAACCACTTGGCGGACACTCCGGAATCATCTGCCGGACATGCCGGAACCAGCTCTCAGACACACCAGAACCAAGTGCCGGAGACGCCGGAAGCACCTGCCGAGCATGCCGGAGCCACCTGCTCGACTCGCCAGAAACACCTGCCGGACACGCCAAAATCACCTGCCGGGTATGCCAGAACCACCTGGCGGACACTACGGAATCACCTGCCGCGCATGCCGGAACCACCTCTCAGACGTGCCGGAAGCACATGCCAGACACGCCGGAAACACCTACCGGACAGACCGGAACCACCTGCCAAGAACGCCGGAGCCACCTGTTCGACTCGCTGGAACCACCTGCCGGACAGGCCAATATCAACTGCTGGCTATGCCAGAACCACCTGGGGGACAGTCCGGGATCACCTGCCAGCCATGGCGGAACCACCTCTCAGACGTACCAGAACCACCTGCCGGAGAAGCTGGAAACACGTCCTGGACAGACTGGAACCACGTGACGGCCATGCCTGAACCACCTGCCGAGCACGGCGGAACCACCTGCCGGACACGCCAAAATCACCTGCGGGCTACGCCAGAACCACTTGGACGACTCTCCGAAATGACCTGCCGGGCATGTTGGAACCACCTCTCAGACGTGCCAGAAGCACGTGGCGGACAGTCCGGAATCACCTGTTGGGCATACGCAACTATCTCTGACACGTACCAGAACCACGTGCCGTGCACGCCGGAACCACCTACCGGACAGACCGGAATCAACTTTTGGGCATGCCGGAACCACCAGTCAGATGTGCCAGAAACACGTGCCGGAGACGCCGGAAGCACCTGCCGAGCACGTCGCAACCACCTGCTCAACTCGCCTGAACCACCTGCCGGACACGCCAAAATCACCTGCCCGCTACACCAGCACCACTTCGGGGACAAGCCGGAATCACGTGAGGGGCATGCCGGCACAGCCTCTCAGACTGAACCTCGTGCCGGACACCACAGAACCACCTGCCCGACAGACCGGAACCACCTGCCGGACACGCCGGAGCCACCGGCTCGACCTGCCGGAACGACCGCTGGACATGCAAAATCACCTGCCGGCTACGCCGGAAACACTTGGCGAACACTCCGGAATCACCTGCCGGGCATGCCGGAACCACCTCTCAGATAGGCCAGAACCACGTGCCAATGACCCCGGAAGCTCCTGCCGAGCACGCCGGAACCACCTGCTCGACTCGCCAGAACCACCTGCCGGACACGCAAAAATCACCTGCCGGCTACGCCACAACCAGTTGGGGAACACTTCGGAATCACCTGCCGGGCTTGCTGGAACCACCTGCCGGTCATGCCAAAATCACCTGCCAACTACGCCAGTACCACTTGGCGGACACTGTGGAAACACCTGTCGGGCCGGCCGGAACCACATCTCAGACGTGCCAGAACCATGTGCATGAGATGCTGGAACCACACCCCGAACAGACGGAAAACACCTGCCAGACCCGTCTGAACAACCTGCCGAGCACGCCGGAGCCACCTGCTCGACTCGCCGCAACCTCCTACCTGACATGCCCAAATCACCAGCCGGGTATGCCAGAACCACTTGGCGGACACTCCGGAATCATCTGCCGGACATGCCGGAACCAGCTCTCAGACACACCAGAACCACGTGCCGGAGACGCCGGAAGCACCTGCCGAGCATGCCGGAGCCACCTGCTCGACTCGCCAGAAACACCTGCCGGACACGCCAAAATCACCTGCCGGGTACGCCAGAACCACCTGGCGGACACTCCGAAACCACCTGTCGCGCATGCCGGAACCACCTCTCAGACGTACCAGAACCACCTGCCGGAGAAGCTGGAAACACGTCCTGGACAGTCTGGAACCACCTGCCGGCCAAGCCTGAACCACCTGCCAAGCACAACGGAACAACCTGCCACACACGCCAAAATCACCTGCGTGTTATGCCAGAACCACTTGGAGGACTCTCTGGGATGACCTGCCGGGCATGCCGGAACCACCTCTCAGACGTGCCAGAACCATGTGGCGGACAGTCCGGAATCACCTGTTGGGCATGCGCAACCACCTCTGAGACGTACCAGAACCACATGCCGTGCAGGCTGGAACCACGTACCGGACAGACCGGAATCACCTTTCGGGCATGCCGGAACCACCTGTCAGATGTGCCAGAAACACGTGCCGTGCACGCCGGAACCACCTACCGGACAGACCGGAATCAACTTTTGGGCATGCCGGAACCACCAGTCAGATGTGCCAGAAACACGTGCCGGAGACGCCGGAAGCACCTGCCGAGCACGTCGCAACCACCTGCTCAACTCGCCTGAACCACCTGCCGGACACGCCAAAATCACCTGCCCGCTACACCAGCACCACTTCGGGGACAAGCCGGAAACACGTGAGGGGCATGCCGGCACAGCCTCTCAGACTGAACCTCGTGCCGGACACCACAGAACCACCTGCCGGACAGACCGGAACCACCTGCCGGACACGCCGCAGCCACCGGCTCGACCCGCCGGAACGACCGCTGGACATGCAAAATCACCTGCCGGCTACGCTGGAAACACTTGGCGAACACTCCGGAATCACCTGCCGGGCATGCCGGAACCACCTCTCAGATAGGCCAGAACCACGTGCCAATGACCCCGGAAGCACCTGCCGAGCACGCCGGAACCACCTGCTCGACTCGCCAGAACCACCTGCCGGACACGCAAAAATCACCTGCCGGCTACGCCACAACCAGTTGGGGAACACTTCGGAATCACCTGCCGGGCTTGCTGGAACCACCTGCCGGTCATGCCAACATCACCTGCCAACTACGCCAGTACCACTTGGCGGACACTGTGGAAACACCTGTCGGGCCGGCCGGAACCACATCTCAGACGTGCCAGAACCATGTGCATGAGATGCTGGAACCACACCCCGAACAGACGGAAAACACCTGCCAGACCCGTCTGAACAACCTGCCGAGCACGCGTGAGCCACCTACCTGACATGCCCAAATCACCAGCCAGGTATGCCAGAACCACTTGGCGGACACTCCGGAATCATCTGCCGGACATGCCGGAACCAGCTCTCAGACATACCAGAACCAAGTGCCGGAGACGCCGGAAGCACCTGCCGAGCATGCCGGAGCCACCTGCTCGACTCGCCAGAAACACCTGCCGGACACGCCAAAATCACCTGCCGGGTACGCCAGAACCACCTGGCGGACACTCCGAAACCACCTGTCGCGCATGCCAGAACCACCTCTCAGACGTGCCGGAAGCACGTGCCGGACACGCCGGAATCACCTACCGGACAGACCGGAACCACCTGCCGAGCACGCCGGAGCCACCTGTTCGACTCGCTGGAACCACCTGACGGACAGGCCAATATCAACTGCTGGCTATGCCAGAACCACCTGGGGGACGGTCCGGAATCGCCTGCCAGCCATGGCGGAACCACCTCTCAGACGTACCAGAACCACCTGCCGGAGAAGCTGGAAACACGTCCTGGACAGTCTGGAACCACCTGCCGGCCAAGCCTGAACCACCTGCCAAGCACAACGGAACAACCTGCCAGACACGCCAAAATCACCTGCGTGTTATGCCAGAACCACTTGGAGGACTCTCTGGGATGACCTGCCGGGCATGCCGGAACCACCTCTCAGACGTGCCAGAACCATGTGGCGGACAGTCCGGAATCACCTGTTGGGCATGCGCAACCACCTCTGAGACGTACCAGAACCACATGCCGTGCAGGCTGGAACCACGTACCGGACAGACCGGAATCACCTTTCGGGCATGCCGGAACCACCTGTCAGATGTGCCAGAAACACGTGCCGTGCACGCCGGAACCACCTACCGGACAAACCGGAATCAACTTTTGGGCATGCCGGAACCACCAGTCAGATGTGCCAGAAACACGTGCCGGAGACGCCGGAAGCACCTGCCGAGCACGTCGCAACCACCTGCTCAACTCGCCTGAACCACCTGCCGGACACGCCTAAATCACCTGCCCGCTACACCAGCACCACTTCGGGGACAAGCCGGAATCACGTGAGGGGCATGCCGGCACAGCCTCTCAGACTGAACCTCGTGCCGGACACCACAGAACCACCTGCCCGACAGACCGGAACCACCTGCCGGACACGCCGGAGCCACCGGCTCGACCCGCCGGAACGACCGCTGGACATGCAAAATCACCTGCCGGCTACGCCGGAAACACTTGGCGAACACTCCGGAATCACCTGCCGGGCATGCCGGAACCACCTCTCAGATAGGCCAGAACCACGTGCCAATGACCCCGGAAGCACCTGCCGAGCACGCCGGAACCACCTGCTCGACTCGCCAGAACCACCTGCCGGACACGCAAAAATCACCTGCCGGCTACGCCACAACCAGTTGGGGAACACTTCGGAATCACCTGCCGGGCTTGCTGGAACCACCTGCCGGTCATGCCAAAATCACCTGCCAACTACGCCAGTACCACTTGGCGGACACTGTGGAAACACCTGTCGGGCCGGCCGGAACCACATCTCAGACGTGCCAGAACCATGTGCATGAGATGCTGGAACCACACCCCGAACAGACGGAAAACACCTGCCAGACCCGTCTGAACAACCTGCCGAGCACGCCGGAGCCACCTACCTGACATGCCCAAATCACCAGCCGGGTATGCCAGAACCACTTGGCGGACACTCCGGAATCATCTGCCGGACATGCCGGAACCAGCTCTCAGACACACCAGAACCAAGTGCCGGAGACGCCGGAAGCACCTGCCGAGCATGCCGGAGCCACCTGCTCGACTCGCCAGAAACACCTGCCGGACACGCCAAAATCACCTGCCGGGTATGCCAGAACCACCTGGCGGACACTACGGAATCACCTGTCGCGCATGCCGGAACCACCTCTCAGACGTGCCGGAAGCACATGCCAGACACGCCGGAAACACCTACCGGACAGACCGGAACCACCTGCCAAGAACGCCGGAGCCACCTGTTCGACTCGCTGGAACCACCTGCCGGACAGGCCAATATCAACTGCTGGCTATGCCAGAACCACCTGGGGGACAGTCCGGGATCACCTGCCAGCCATGGCGGAACCACCTCTCAGACGTACCAGAACCACCTGCCGGAGAAGCTGGAAACACGTCCTGGACAGTCTGGAACCACCTGACGGCCATGCCTGAACCACCTGCCGAGCACGGCGGAACCACCTGCCAGACACGCCAAAATCACCTGCGTGCTACGCCAGAACCACTTGGACGACTCTCTGGAATGACCTGCCGGGCATGTCGGAACCACCTCTCAGACGTGCCAGAACCACGTGGCGGACAGTCCGGAATCACCTGTTGGGCATGCGCAACCACCTCTGACACGTACCAGAACCACATGCCGTGCAGGCTGGAACCACGTACCGGACAGACCGGAATCACCTTTCGGGCATGCCGGAACCACCTGTCAGATGTGCCAGAAACACGTGCCGTGCACGCCGGAACCACCTACCGGACAGACCGGAATCAACTTTTGGGCATGCCGGAACCACCAGTCAGATGTGCCAGAAACACGTGCCGGAGACGCCGGAAGCACCTGCCGAGCACGTCGCAACCACCTGCTCAACTCGCCTGAACCACCTGCCGGACACGCCAAAATCACCTGCCCGCTACACCAGCACCACTTCGGGGACAAGCCGGAATCACGTGAGGGGCATGCCGGCACAGCCTCTCAGACTGAACCTCGTGCCGGACACCACAGAACCACCTGCCGGACAGACCGGAACCACCTGCCGGACACGCCGGAGACCACCGGCTCGACCCGCCGGAACGACCGCTGGACATGCAAAATCACCTGCCGGCTACGCCGGAAACACTTGGCGAACACTCCGGAATCACCTGCCGGGCATGCCGGAACCACCTCTCAGATAGGCCAGAACCACGTGCCAATGACCCCGGAAGCACCTGCCGAGCACGCCGGAACCACCTGCTCGACTCGCCAGAACCACCTGCCGGACACGCAAAAATCACCTGCCGGCTACGCCACAACCAGTTGGGGAACACTTCGGAATCACCTGCCGGGCTTGCTGGAACCACCTGCCGGTCATGCCAAAATCACCTGCCAACTACGCCAGTACCACTTGGCGGACACTGTGGAAACACCTGTCGGGCCGGCCGGAACCACATCTCAGACGTGCCAGAACCATGTGCATGAGATGCTGGAACCACACCCCGAACAGACGGAAAACACCTGCCAGACCCGTCTGAACAACCTGCCGAGCACGCCGGAGCCACCTGCTCGACTCGCCGCAACCTCCTACCTGACATGCCCAAATCACCAGCCGGGTATGCCAGAACCACTTGGCGGACACTCCGGAATCATCTGCCGGACATGCCGGAACCAGCTCTCAGACACACCAGAACCACGTGCCGGAGACGCCGGAAGCACCTGCCGAGCATGCCGGAGCCACCTGCTCGACTCGCCAGAAACACCTGCCGGACACGCCAAAATCACCTGCCGGGTACGCCAGAACCACCTGGCGGACACTCCGAAACCACCTGTCGCGCATGCCAGAACCACCTCTCAGACGTTCCGGAAGCACGTGCCGGACACGCCGGAATCACCTACCGGACAGACCGGAACCACCTGCCGAGCACGCCGGAGCCACCTGTTCGACTCGCTGGAACCACCTGCCGGACAGGCCAATATCAACTGCTGGCTATGCCAGAACCACCTGGGGGATGGTCCGGAATCACCTGCCAGCCATGGCGGAACCACCTCTCAGACGTACCAGAACCACCTGCCGGAGAAGCTGGAAACACGTCCTGGACAGTCTGGAACCACCTGCCGGCCAAGCCTGAACCACCTGCCAAGCACAACGGAACAACCTGCCAGACACGCCAAAATCACCTGCGTGTTATGCCAGAACCACTTGGAGGACTCTCTGGGATGACCTGCCGGGCATGCCGGAACCACCTCTCAGACGTGCCAGAACCATGTGGCGGACAGTCCGGAATCACCTGTTGGGCATGCGCAACCACCTCTGAGACGTACCAGAACCACATGCCGTGCAGGCTGGAACCACGTACCGGACAGACCGGAATCACCTTTCGGGCATGCCGGAACCACCTGTCAGATGTGCCAGAAACACGTGCCGTGCACGCTTGAACCACCTACCGGACAAACCGGAATCAACTTTTGGGCATGCCGGAACCACCAGTCAGATGTGCCAGAAACACGTGCCAGAGACGCCGGAAGCACCTGCCGAGCACGTCGCAACCACCTGCTCAACTCGCCTGAACCACCTGCCGGACACGCCAAAATCACCTGCCCGCTACACCAGCACCACTTCGGGGACAAGCCGGAATCACGTGAGGGGCATGCCGGCACAGCCTCTCAGACTGAACCTCGTGCCGGACACCACAGAACCACCTGCCGGACAGACCGGAACCACCTGCCGGACACGCCGGAACCACCGGCTCGACCCGCCGGAACGACCGCTGGACATGCAAAATCACCTGCCGGCTACGCCGGAAACACTTGGCGAACACTCCGGAATCACCTGCCGGGCATGCCGGAACCACCTCTCAGATATGCCAGAACCACGTGCCAATGACCCCGGAAGCACCTGCCGAGCACGCCGGAACCACCTGCTCGACTCGCCAGAACCACCTGCCGGACACGCAAAAATCACCTGCCGGCTACGCCACAACCAGTTGGGGAACACTTCGGAATCACCTGCCGGGCTTGCTGGAACCACCTGCCGGTCATGCCAAAATCACCTGCCAACTACGCCAGTACCACTTGGCGGACACTGTGGAAACACCTGTCGGGCCGGCCGGAACCACATCTCAGACGTGCCAGAACCATGTGCATGAGATGCTGGAACCACACCCCGAACAGACGGAAAACACCTGCCAGACCCGTCTGAACAACCTGCCGAGCACGCCGGAGCCACCTACCTGACATGCCCAAATCACCAGCCGGGTATGCCAGAACCACTTGGCGGACACTCCGGAATCATCTGCCGGACATGCCGGAACCAGCTCTCAGACACACCAGAACAAAGTGCCGGAGTCGCCGGAAGCACCTGCCGAGCATGCCGGAGCCACCTGCTCGACTCGCCAGAAACACCTGCCGGACACGCCAAAATCACCTGCCGGGTATGCCAGAACCACCTGGCGGACACTACGGAATCACCTGCCGCGCATGCCGGAACCACCTCTCAGACGTGCCGGAAGCACATGCCAGACACGCCGGAAACACCTACCGGACAGACCGGAACCACCTGCCAAGAACGCCGGAGCCACCTGTCCGACTCGCTGGAACCACCTGCCGGACAGGCCAATATCAACTGCTGGCTATGCCAGAACCACCTGGGGGACAGTCCGGGATCACCTGCCAGCCATGGCGGAACCACCTCTCAGACGTACCAGAACCACCTGCCGGAGAAGCTGGAAACACGTCCTGGACAGACTGGAACCACGTGACGGCCATGCCTGAACCACCTGCCGAGCACGGCGGAACCACCTGCCGGACACGCCAAAATCACCTGCGGGCTACGCCAGAACCACTTGGACGACTCTCCGAAATGACCTGCCGGGCATGTTGGAACCACCTCTCAGACGTGCCAGAAGCACGTGGCGGACAGTCCGGAATCACCTGTTGGGCATGCGCAACCACCTCTGAGACGTACCAGAACCACATGCCGTGCAGGCTGGAACCACCTACCGGACAGACCGGAATCAGCTTTCGGGCATGCCGGAACCACCTGTCAGATGTGCCAGAAACACCTGCCGGAAACGCCGGAAGCACCTGCCAAGCACGTTGGAACCACCTGCTCAACTCGCCTGAACCACCTGCCGGACATGCCAAAATCACCTGCCGACTATGCCAGAACCACTTGGCGAACACTCCGGAATCACTTGCCGGGCATGCAGGAAACACCTCTCAGACATGCCAGAACCCCGTGCCAATGACCCCGGAAGCACCAGCCGAGCACGCCGGAACCACCTGCTCGACTCGCCAGAACCACCTGCCGATCACGCAAAAATCACCTGCCGGCTACGCCACAACCAGTTGGTGAACACTTTGGAATCACCTGCCAGGCTTGCTGGAACCACCTGCCAGTCATGCCAAAATCACCTGCCAACTACGCCAGAACCGCTTGGCGGACACTGCGGAAACACCTGTCGGGCCGGCTGGAACCACATCTCAGACGTGCCAGAAACGTGTTCATGAGATGCTGGAACCACACCCCGAACAGACGGATACCACCTGCCAGAACCGCCTGAACCACCTGCTGAGCACGCCGGAACCACCTGCTCGACTCACCGGTACCACCTCCCTGACACGCCAAAATCACCTGCTGGGTATGCCAGAACCACTTGGCGGACACTCCGGAATCATCTGCCGGACATGCCGGAACCAGCTCTCAGACACACCAGAACCAAGAGCCGGAGACGCCGGAAGCACCTGCCGAGCATGCCGGAGCCACCTGCTCGACTCGCCAGAAACACCTGCCGGACACGCCAAAATCACCTGCCGGGTATGCCAGAACCACCTGGCGGACATGACGGAATCACCTGCCGCGCATGCCGGAACCACCTCTCAGACGTGCCGGAAGCACGTGCCAGACACGCCGGAAACACCTACCGCACAGACCAGAACCACCTGCCGAGCACGCCGGAGCCACCTGTTCGACTCGCTGGAACCACCTGCCGCACAGGCCAATATCAACTGCTGGCTATGCCAGAACCACCTGGGGACGGTCCGGAATCACCTGCCAGCCATGGCGGAACCACCTCTCAGACGTACCAGAACCACCTGCCGGAGAAGCTGGAAACACGTCCTGGACAGTCTGGAACCACCTGCCGGCCAAGCCTGAACCACCTGCCAAGCACAACGGAACAACCTGCCAGACACGCCAAAATCACCTGCGTGTTATGCCAGAACCACTTGGAGGACTCTCTGGGATGACCTGCCGGGCATGCCGGAACCACCTCTCAGATGTGCCAGAACCATGTGGCGGACAGTCCGGAATCACCTGTTGGGCATGCGCAACCACCTCTGAGACGTACCAGAACCACATGCCGTGCAGGCTGGAACCACGTACCGGACAGACCGGAATCACCTTTCGGGCATGCCGGAACCACCTGTCAGATGTGCCAGAAACACGTGCCAAGCACGCCGGAACCACCTACCGGACAGACCGGAATCAACTTTTGGGCATGCCGGAACCACCAGTCAGATGTGCCAGAAACATGTGCCGGAGACGCCGGAAGCACCTGCCGAGCACGTCGCAACCACCTGCTCAACTCGCCTGAACCACCTGCCGGACACGCCAAAATCACCTGCCCGCTACACCAGCACCACTTCGGGGACAAGCCGGAATCACGTGAGGGGCATGCCGGCACAGCCTCTCAGACTGAACCTCGTGCCGGACACCACAGAACCACCTGCCGGACAGACCGGAACCACCTGCCGGACACGCCGCAGCCACCGGCTCGACCCGCCGGAACGACCGCTGGACATGCAAAATCACCTGCCGGCTACGACGGAAACACTTGGCGAACACTCCGGAATCACCTGCCGGGCATGCCGGAACCACCTCTCAGATATGCCAGACCCACGTGCCAATGACCCCGGAAGCTCCTGCCGAGCACGCCGGAACCACCTGCTCGACTCGCCAGAACCACCTGCCGGACACGCAAAAATCACCTGCCGGCTACGCCACAACCAGTTGGGGAACACTTCGGAATCACCTGCCGGGCTTGCTGGAACCACCTGCCGGTCATGCCAAAATCACCTGCCAACTACGCCAGTACCACTTGGCGGACACTGTGGAAACACCTGTCGGGCCGGCCGGAACCACATCTCAGACGTGCCAGAACCATGTGCATGAGATGCTGGAACCACACCCCGAACAGACGGAAAACACCTGCCAGACCCGTCTGAACAACCTGCCGTGCACGCCGGAGCCAGCTGCTCGACTCGCCGGAACCACCTACCTGACATGCCCAAATCACCAGCCGGGTATGCCAGAACCACTTGGCGGACACTCCGGAATCATCTGCCGGACATGCCGGAACCAGCTCTCAGACACACCAGAACCACGTGCCGGAGACGCCGGAAGCACCTGCCGAGCATGCCGGAGCCACCTGCTCGACTCGCCAGAAACACCTGCCGGACACGCCAAAATCACCTGCCGGGTATGCCAGAACCACCTGGCAGACACTCCGAAACCACCGGTCGCGCATGCCGGAACCACCTCTCAGACGTGCCGGAAGCACGTGCCGGACACGCTGGAATCACCTACCGGACAGACCGGAACCACCTGCCGAGCACACCGGAGCCACCTGTTCGACTCGCTGGAACCACCTGCCGGACAGGCCAATATCAACTGCTGGCTATGCCAGAACCACCTGGGGGACGGTCTGGAATCACCTGCCAGCCATGGCGGAACCACCTCTCAGACGTACCAGAACCACCTGCCGGAGAACCTGGAAACACGTCCTGGACAGTCTGGTACCACCTGCCGGCCAAGCCTGAACCACCTGCCAAGCACAACGGAACAACCTGCCAGACACGCCAAAATCACCTGCGTGTTATGCCAGAACCACTTGGAGGACTCTCTGGGATGACCTGCCGGGCATGCCGGAACCACCTCTCAGACGTGCCAGAACCATGTGGCGGACAGTCCGGAATCACCTGTTGGGCATGCGCAACCACCTCTGAGACGTACCAGAACCACATGCCGTGCAGGCTGGAACCACCTACCGGACAGACCGGAATCAGCTTTCGGGCATGCCGGAACCACCTGTCAGATTTGCCAGAAACACGTGCCGGAGACGCCGGAAGCACCTGCCAAGCACGTTGGAACCACCTGCTCAATTTGCCTGAACCACCTGCCGGACATGCCAAAATCACCTGCCGACTATGCCAGAACCGCTTGGCGAACACTCCGGAATCACTTGCCGGGCATGCAGGAACCACCTGTCAGATGTGCCAGAAACACGTGTCGCGCACGCCGGAACCACCTACTGGACAGACCGGAGTCAACTTTTGGGCATGCCGGAACCACCAGTCAGATGTGCCAGAAACACGTGCTGGAGACGCCGGAAGCACCTGCCGAGCACGTCGCAACCACCTGCTCAACTCGCCTGAACCACCTGCCGGACACGCCAAAATCACCTGCCCGCTACACCAGCACCACTTCGGGGACAAGCCGGAAACACGTGAGGGGCATGCCGGCACAGCCTCTCAGACTGAACCTCGTGCCGGACACCACAGAACCACCTGCCGGACAGACCGGAACCACATGCCGGACACGCCGGAGCCACCGGCTCGACCCGCCGGAACGACCGCTGGACATGCAAAATGACCTGCCGGCTACGCCGGAAACACTTGGCGAGCACTCCGGAATCACCTGCCGGGCATGCCGGAACCACCTCTCAGATATGCCAGAACCACGTGCCAATGACCCCGGAAGCACCTGCCGAGCACGCCGGAACCACCTGCTCGACTCGCCAGAACCACCTGCCGGACAGGCCAATATCAACTGCTGGCTATGCCAGAACCACCTGGGGGACGGTCCGGAATCACCTGCCAGCCATGGCGGAACCACCTCTCAGACGTACCAGAAGCACCTGCCGGAGAAGCTGGAAACACGTCCTGGACAGTCTGGAACCACCTGCCGGCCAAGCCTGAACCACCTGCCAAGCACAACGGAACAACCTGCCAGAAACGCCAAAATCACCTGCGTGTTATGCCAGAACCACTTGGAGGACTCTCTGGGATGACCTGCCGGGCATGCCGGAACCACCTCTCAGACGTGCCAGAACCATGTGGCGGACAGTCCGGAATCACCTGTTGGGCATGCGCAACCACCTCTGAGACGGACCAGAACCACATGCCGTGCAGGCTGGAACCACGTACCGGACAGACCGGAATCACCTTTCGGGCATGCCGGAACCACCTGTCAGATGTGCCAGAAACACGTGTCGTGCACGCTTGAACCACCTACCGGACAGACCGGAATCAACTTTTGGGCATGCCGGAACCACCAGTCAGAAGTGCCAGAAACACGTGCTGGAGACGCCGGAAGCACCTGCCGAGCACGTCGCAACCACCTGCTCAACTCGCCTGAACCACCTGCCGGACACGCCAAAATCACCTGCCCGCTACACCAGCACCACTTCGGGGACAAGCCGCAAACACGTGAGGGGCATGCCGGCACAGCCTCTCAGACTGAACCTCGTGCCGGACACCACAGAACCACCTGCCGGACAGACCGGAACCACCTGCCGGACACGCCGCAGCCACCGGCTCGACCTGCCGGAACGACCGCTGGACATGCAAAATCACCTGCCGGCTACGCCGGAAGCACTTGGCGAACACTCCGGAATCACCTGCCGGGCATGCCGGAACCACCTCTCAGATAGGCCAGAACCACGTGCCAATGACCCCGGAAGCATCTGCCGAGCACTCCGGAACCACCTGCTCGACTCGCCAGAACCACCTGCCGGACACGCAAAAATCACCTGCCGGCTACGCCACAACCAGTTGGGGAACACTTCGGAATCACCTGCCGGGCTTGCTGGAACCACCTGCCGGTCATGCCAAAATCACCTGCCAACTACGCCAGTACCACTTGGCGGACACTGTGGAAACACCTGTCGGGCCGGCCGGAACCACATCTCAGACGTGCCAGAACCATGTGCATGAGATGCTGGAACCACACCCCGAACAGACGGAAAACACCTGCCAGACCCGTCTGAACAACCTGCCGAGCACGCCGGAACCACCTACCTGACATGCCCAAATCACCAGCCGGGTATGCCAGAACCACTTGGCGGACACTCCGGAATCATCTGCCGGACATGCCGGAACCAGCTCTCAGACACACCAGAACCACGTGCCGGAGACGCCGGAAGCACCTGCCGAGCATGCCGGAGCCACCTGCTCGACTCGCCAGAAACACCTGCCGGACACGCCAAAATCACCTGCCGGGTACGCTAGAACCACCTGGCGGACACTCCGAAACCACCTGTCGCGCATGCCGGAACCACCTCTCAGACGTGCCGGAAGCACGTGCCGGACACGCCGGAATCACCTACCGGACAGACCGGAACCACCTGCCGAGCACGCCGGAGCCACCTGTTCGACTCGCTGGAACCACCTGCCGGACAGGCCAATATCAACTGCTGGCTATGCCAGAACCACCTGGGGGACGGTCCGGAATCACCTGCCAGCCATGGCGGAACCACCTCTCAGACGTACCAGAACCACCTGCCGGAGAAGCTGGAAACACGTCCTGGACAGTCTGGAACCACCTGCCAGCAAAGCCTGAACCACCTGCCAAGCACAACGGAACAACCTGCCAGACACGCCAAAATCACCTGTGTGTTATGCCAGAACCACTTGGAGGACTCTCTGGGATGACCTGCCGGGCATGCCGGAACCACCTCTCAGACGTGCCAGAACCATGTGGCAGACAGTCCGGAATCACCTGTTGGGCATGCACAACCACCTCTGAGACGTACCAGAACCACATGCCGTGCAGGCTGGAACCACCTACCGGACAGACCGGAATCACCTTTCGGGCATGCCGGAACCACCTGTCAGATGTGCCAGAAACACGTGCCGGAGACGCCGGAAGCACCTGCCAAGCACGTTGGAACCACCTGCTCAACTCGCCTGAACCACCTGCCGGACATGCCAAAATCACCTGCCGACTATGCCAGAACCACTTGGCGAACACTCCGGAATCACTTGCCGGACATGCAGGAACCACCTGTCAGATGTGCCAGAAACACGTGTCGTGCACGCCGGAACCACCTACCGGACAGACCGGAGTCAACTTTTGGGCATGCCGGAACCACCAGTCAGATGTGCCAGAAACACGTGCTGGAGACGCCGAAAGCACCTGCCGAGCACGTCGCAACCACCTGCTCAACTCGCCTGAACCACCTGCCGGACACGCCAAAATCACCTGCCCGCTACACCAGCACCACTTCGGGGACAAGCCGGAAACACGTGAGGGGCATGCCGGCACAGCCTCTCAGACTGAACCTCGTGCCGCACACCACAGAACCACCTGCCGGACAGACCGGAACCACCTGCCGGACACGCCGCAGCCACCGGCTCGACCTGCCGGAACGACCGCTGGACATGCAAAATCACCTGCCGGCTACGCCGGAAACACTTGGCGAACACTCCGGAATCACCTGCCGGGCATGCCGGAACCACCTCTCAGATATGCCAGAACCACGTGCCAATGACCCCGGAAGCACCTGCCGAGCACGCCGGAACCACCTGCTCGACTCGCCAGAGCCACCTGCCGGACACGCAAAAATCACCTGCCGGCTACGCCACAACCAGTTGGGGAACACTTCGGAATCACCTGCCGGGCTTGCTGGAACCACCTGCCGGTCATGCCAAAATCACCTGCCAACTACGCCAGTACCACTTGGCGGACACTGTGGAAACACCTGTCGGGCCGGCCGGAACCACATCTCAGACGTGCCAGAACCATGTGCATGAGATGCTGGAACCACACCCCGAACAGACGGAAAACACCTGCCAGACCCGTCTGAACAACCTGCCGAGCACGCCGGAGCCACCTACCTGACATGCCCAAATCACCAGCCGGGTATGCCAGAACCACTTGGCGGACACTCCGGAATCATCTGCCGGACATGCCGGAACCAGCTCTCAGACACACCAGAACCACGTGCCGGAGACGCCGGAAGCACCTGCCGAGCATGCCGGAGCCACCTGCTCGACTCGCCAGAAACACGTGCCGGACACGCCAAAATCACCTGCCGGGTACGCCAGAACCACCTGGCGGACACTCCGAAACCTCCTGTCGCGCATGCCGGAACCACCTCTCAGACGTACCAGAACCACCTGCCGGAGAAGCTGGAAACACGTCCTGGACAGTCTGGAACCACCTGCCGGCCAAGCCTGAACCACCTGCCAAGCACAACGGAACAACCTGCCAGACACGCCAAAATCACCTGCGTGTTATGCCAGAACCACTTGGAGGACTCTCTGGGATGACCTGCCGGGCATGCCGGAACCACCTCTCAGACGTGCCAGAACCATGTGGCGGACAGTCCGGAATCACCTGTTGGGCATGCGCAACCACCTCTGAGACGTACCAGAACCACATGCCGTGCAGGCTGGAACCACCTACCGGACAGACCGGAATCAGCTTTTGGGCATGCCGGAACCACCTGTCAGATGTGCCAGAAACACGTGCCGGAGACGCCGGAAGCACCTGCCAAGCACGTTGGAACCACCTGCTCAACTCGCCTGAACCACCTGCCGGACATGCCAAAATCACCTGCCGACTATGCCAGAACCACTTGGCGAACACTCCGGAATCACTTGCCGGGCATGCAGGAACCACCTCTCAGACATGCCAGAACCCCGTGCCAATGACCCCGGAAGCACCAGCCGAGCACGTCGGAACCACCTGCTCGACTCGCCAGAACCACCTGCCGATCACGCAAAAATCACCTGCCGGCTACGCCACAACCAGTTGGTGAACACTTTGGAATCACCTGCCAGGCTTGCTGGAACCACCTGCCAGTCATTCCAAAATCACCTGCCAACTACGCCAGAACCGCTTGGCGGACACTGCGGAAACACCTGTCGGGCCGGCTGGAACCACATCTCAGACGTGCCAGAAACGTGTTCATGAGATGCTGGAACCACAGCCCGAACAGACGGATACCACCTGCCAGAACCGCCTGAACCACCTGCTGAGCACGCCGGAACCACCTGCTCGACTCACCGGTACCACCTCCCTGACACGCCAAAATCACCTGCTGGGTATGCCAGAACCACTTGGCGGACACTCCGGAATCATCTGCCGGACATGCCGGAACCAGCTCTCAGACACACCAGAACCAAGTGCCGGAGACGCCGGAAGCACCTGCCGAGCATGCCGGAGCCACCTGCTCGACTCGCCAGAAACACCTGCCGGACACGCCAAAATCACCTGCCGGGTATGCCAGAACCACCTGGCGGACACTACGGAATCACCTGCCGCGCATGCCGGAACCACCTCTCAGACGTGCCGGAAGCACGTGCCGGACACGCCGGAATCACCTACCGGACAGACCGGAACCACCTGCCGAGCACACCGGAGCCACCTGTTCGACTCGCTGGAACCACCTGCCGGACAGGCCAATATCAACTGCTGGCTATGCCAGAACCACCTGGGGGACGGTCTGGAATCACCTGCCAGCCATGGCGGAACCACCTCTCAGACGTACCAGAACCACCTGCCGGAGAACCTGGAAACACGTCCTGGACAGTCTGGTACCACCTGCCGGCCAAGCCTGAACCACCTGCCAAGCACAACGGAACAACCTGCCAGACACGCCAAAATCACCTGCGTGTTATGCCAGAACCACTTGGAGGACTCTCTGGGATGACCTGCCGGGCATGCCGGAACCACCTCTCAGACGTGCCAGAACCATGTGGCGGACAGTCCGGAATCACCGGTTGGGCATGCGCAACCACCTCTGAGACGGACCAGAACCACATGCCGTGCAGGCTGGAACCACGTACCGGACAGACCGGAATCACCTTTCGGGCATGCCGGAACCACCTGTCAGATGTGCCAGAAACACGTGTCGTGCACGCTTGAACCACCTACCGGACAGACCGGAATCAACTTTTGGGCATGCCGGAACCACCAGTCAGAAGTGCCAGAAACACGTGCTGGAGACGCCGGAAGCACCTGCCGAGCACGTCGCAACCACCTGCTCAACTCGCCTGAACCACCTGCCGGACACGCCAAAATCACCTGCCCGCTACACCAGCACCACTTCGGGGACAAGCCGGAAACACGTGAGGGGCATGCCGGCACAGCCTCTCAGACTGAACCTCGTGCCGGACACCACAGAACCACCTGCCGGACAGACCGGAACCACCTGCCGGACACGCCGCAGCCACCGGCTCGACCCGCCGGAACGACCGCTGGACATGCAAAATCACCTGCCGGCTACGCCGGAAGCACTTGGCGAACACTCCGGAATCACCTGCCGGGCATGCCGGAACCACCTCTCAGATAGGCCAGAACCACGTGCCAATGACCCCGGAAGCATCTGCCGAGCACTCCGGAACCACCTGCTCGACTCGCCAGAACCACCTGCCGGACACGCAAAAATCACCTGCCGGCTACGCCACAACCAGTTGGGGAACACTTCGGAATCACCTGCCGGGCTTGCTGGAACCACCTGCCGGTCATGCCAAAATCACCTGCCAACTACGCCAGTACCACTTGGCGGACACTGTGGAAACACCTGTCGGGCCGGCCGGAACCACATCTCAGACGTGCCAGAACCATGTGCATGAGATGCTGGAACCACACCCCAAACAGACGGAAAACACCTGCCAGACCCGTCTGAACAACCTGCCGAGCACGCCGGAGCCACCTACCTGACATGCCCAAATCACCAGCCGGGTATGCCAGAACCACTTGGCGGACACTCCGGAATCATCTGCCGGACATGCCGGAACCAGCTCTCAGACACACCAGAACCACGTGCCGGAGACGCCGGAAGCACCTGCCGAGCATGCCGGAGCCACATGCTCGACTCGCCAGAAACACCTGCCGGACACGCCAAAATCACCTGCCGGGTACGCTAGAACCACCTGGCGGACACTCCGAAACCACCTGTCGCGCATGCCGGAACCACCTCTCAGACGTGCCGGAAGCACGTGCCGGACACGCCGGAATCACCTACCGGACAGACCGGAACCACCTGCCGAGCACGCCGGAGCCACCTGTTCGACTCGCTGAAACCACCTGCCGGACAGGCCAATATCAACTGCTGGCTATGCCAGAACCACCTGGGGGACGGTCCGGAATCACCTGCCAGCCATGGCGGAACCACCTCTCAGACGTACCAGAACCACCTGCCGGAGAACCTGGAAACACGTCCTGGACAGTCTGGAACCACCTGCCAGCAAAGCCTGAACCACCTGCCAAGCACAACGGAACAACCTGCCAGACACGCCAAAATCACCTGTGTGTTATGCCAGAACCACTTGGAGGACTCTCTGGGATGACCTGCCGGGCATGCCGGAACCACCTCTCAGACGTGCCAGAACCATGTGGCAGACAGTCCGGAATCACCTGTTGGGCATGCACAACCACCTCTGAGACGTACCAGAACCACATGCCGTGCAGGCTGGAAGCACCTACCGGACAGACCGGAATCACCTTTCGGGCATGCCGGAACCACCTGTCAGATGTGCCAGAAACACGTGCCGGAGACGCCGGAAGCACCTGCCAAGCACGTTGGAACCACCTGCTCAACTCGCCTGAACCACCTGCCGGACATGCCAAAATCACCTGCCGACTATGCCAGAACCACTTGGCGAACACTCCGGAATCACTTGCCGGACATGCAGGAACCACCTGTCAGATGTGCCAGAAACACGTGTCGTGCACGCCGGAACCACCTACCGGACAGACCGGAGTCAACTTTTGGGCATGCCGGAACCACCAGTCAGATGTGCCAGAAACACGTGCTGGAGACGCCGAAAGCACCTGCCGAGCACGTCGCAACCACCTGCTCAACTCGCCTGAACCACCTGCCGGACACGCCAAAATCACCTGCCCGCTACACCAGCACCACTTCGGGGACAAGCCGGAAACACGTGAGGGGCATGCCGGCACAGCCTCTCAGACTGAACCTCGTGCCGCACACCACAGAACCACCTGCCGGACAGACCGGAACCACCTGCCGGACACGCCGCAGCCACCGGCTCGACCTGCCGGAACGACCGCTGGACATGCAAAATCACCTGCCGGCTACGCCGGAAACACTTGGCGAACACTCCGGAATCACCTGCCGGGCATGCCGGAACCACCTCTCAGATATGCCAGAACCACGTGCCAATGACCCCGGAAGCACCTGCCGAGCACGCCGGAACCACCTGCTCGACTCGCCAGAGCCACCTGCCGGACACGCAAAAATCACCTGCCGGCTACGCCACAACCAGTTGGGGAACACTTCGGAATCACCTGCCGGGCTTGCTGGAACCACCTGCCGGTCATGCCAAAATCACCTGCCAACTACGCCAGTACCACTTGGCGGACACTGTGGAAACACCTGTCGGGCCGGCCGGAACCACATCTCAGACGTGCCAGAACCATGTGCATGAGATGCTGGAACCACACCCCGAACAGACGGAAAACACCTGCCAGACCCGTCTGAACAACCTGCCGAGCACGCCGGAGCCACCTACCTGACATGCCCAAATCACCAGCCGGGTATGCCAGAACCACTTGGCGGACACTCCGGAATCATCTGCCGGACATGCCGGAACCAGCTCTCAGACACACCAGAACCATGTGCCGGAGACGCCGGAAGCACCTGCCGAGCATGCCGGAGCCACCTGCTCGACTCGCCAGAAACACGTGCCGGACACGCCAAAATCACCTGCCGGGTACGCCAGAACCACCTGGCGGACACTCCGAAACCTCCTGTCGCGCATGCCGGAACCACCTCTCAGACGTACCAGAACCACCTGCCGGAGAAGCTGGAAACACGTCCTGGACAGTCTGGAACCACCTGCCGGCCAAGCCTGAACCACCTGCCAAGCACAACGGAACAACCTGCCAGACACGCCAAAATCACCTGCGTGTTATGCCAGAACCACTTGGAGGACTCTCTGGGATGACCTGCCGGGCATGCCGGAACCACCTCTCAGACGTGCCAGAACCATGTGGCGGACAGTCCGGAATCACCTGTTGGGCATGCGCAACCACCTCTGAGACGTACCAGAACCACATGCCGTGCAGGCTGGAACCACCTACCGGACAGACCGGAATCAGCTTTTGGGCATGCCGGAACCACCTGTCAGATGTGCCAGAAACACGTGCCGGAGACGCCGGAAGCACCTGCCAAGCACGTTGGAACCACCTGCTCAACTCGCCTGAACCACCTGCCGGACATGCCAAAATCACCTGCCGACTATGCCAGAACCACTTGGCGAACACTCCGGAATCACTTGCCGGGCATGCAGGAACCACCTCTCAGACATGCCAGAACCCCGTGCCAATGACCCCGGAAGCACCAGCCGAGCACGTCGGAACCACCTGCTCGACTCGCCAGAACCACCTGCCGATCACGCAAAAATCACCTGCCGGCTACGCCACAACCAGTTGGTGAACACTTTGGAATCACCTGCCAGGCTTGCTGGAACCACCTGCCAGTCATTCCAAAATCACCTGCCAACTACGCCAGAACCGCTTGGCGGACACTGCGGAAACACCTGTCGGGCCGGCTGGAACCACATCTCAGACGTGCCAGAAACGTGTTCATGAGATGCTGGAACCACAGCCCGAACAGACGGATACCACCTGCCAGAACCGCCTGAACCACCTGCTGAGCACGCCGGAACCACCTGCTCGACTCACCGGTACCACCTCCCTGACACGCCAAAATCACCTGCTGGGTATGCCAGAACCACTTGGCGGACACTCCGGAATCATCTGCCGGACATGCCGGAACCAGCTCTCAGACACACCAGAACCAAGTGCCGGAGATGCCGGAAGCACCTGCCGAGCATGCCGGAGCCACCTGCTCGACTCGCCAGAAACACCTGCCGGACACGCCAAAATCACCTGCCGGGTATGCCAGAACCACCTGGCGGACACTACGGAATCACCTGCCGCGCATGCCGGAACCACCTCTCAGACGTGCCGGAAGCACGTGCCAGACACGCCGGAAACACCTACCGGACAGACCGGAACCACCTGCCAAGAACGCCGGAGCCACCTGTTCGACTCGCTGGAACCACCTGCTGGACAGGCCAATATCAACTGCTGGCTATGTCAGAACCACCTGGGGGACAGTCCGGGATCACCTGCCAGCCATGGCGGAACCACCTCTCAGACGTACCAGAACCACCTGCCGGAGAAGCTGGAAACACGTCCTGGACAGACTGGAACCACGTGACGGCCATGCCTGAACCACCTGCCGAGCACGGCGGAACCACCTGCCGGACACGCCAAAATCACCTGCGGGCTACGCCAGAACCACTTGGACGACTCTCCGAAATGACCCGCCGGGCATGTTGGAACCACCTCTCAGACGTGCCAGAAGCACGTGGCGGACAGTCCGGAATCACCTGTTGGGCATACGCAACCACCTCTGACACGTACCAGAACCACGTGCCGTGCACGCCGGAACCACCTACCGGACAGACCGGAATCAACTTTTGGGCATGCCGGAACCACCTGTCAGATGTGCCAGAAACACGTGTCGTGCACGCTTGAACCACCTACCGGACAGACCGGAATCAACTTTTGGGCATGCCGGAACCACCCGTCAGAAGTGCCAGAAACACGTGCTGGAGACGCCGGAAGCACCTGCCGAGCACGTCGCAACCACCTGCTCAACTCGCCTGAACCACCTGCCGGACACGCCAAAATCACCTGCCCGCTACACCAGCACCACTTCGGGGACAAGCCGGAAACACGTGAGGGGCATGCCGGCACAGCCTCTCAGACTGAACCTCGTGCCGGACACCACAGAACCACCTGCCGGACAGACCGGAACCACCTGCCGGACACGCCGCAGCCACCGGCTCGACCTGCCGGAACGACCGCTGGACATGCAAAATCACCTGCCGGCTACGCCGGAAGCACTTGGCGAACACTCCGGAATCACCTGCCGGGCATGCCGGAACCACCTCTCAGATAGGCCAGAACCACGTGCCAATGACCCCGGAAGCATCTGCCGAGCACACCGGAACCACCTGCTCGACTCGCCAGAACCACCTGCCGGACACGCAAAAATCACCTGCCGGCTACGCCACAACCAGTTGGGGAACACTTCGGAATCACCTGCCGGGCTTGCTGGAACCACCTGCCGGTCATGCCAAAATCACCTGCCAACTACGCCAGTACCACTTGGCGGACACTGTGGAAACACCTGTCGGGCCGGCCGGAACCACATCTCAGACGTGCCAGAACCATGTGCATGAGATGCTGGAACCACACCCCGAACAGACGGAAAACACCTGCCAGACCCGTCTGAACAACCTGCCGAGCACGCCGGAGCCACCTACCTGACATGCCCAAATCACCAGCCGGGTATGCCAGAACCACTTGGCGGACACTCCGGAATCATCTGACGGACATGCTGGAACCAGCTCTCAGACACACCAGAACCACGTGCCGGAGACGCCGGAAGCACCTGCCGAGCATGCCGGAGCCACCTGCTCGACTCGCCAGAAACACCTGCCGGACACGCCAAAATCACCTGTGGGGTACGCCAGAACCACCTGGCGGACACTCCGTAACCACCTGTCGCGCATGCCGGAACCACCTCTCAGACGTGCCGGAAGCACGTGCCGGACACGCCGGAATCACCTACCGCACAGACCGGAACCACCTGCCGAGCACGCCGGAGACACCTGTTCGACTCGCTGGAACCACCTGCCGGACAGGCCAATATCAACTGCTGGCTATGCCGGAACCACCTGGGGGACGGTCCGGAATCACCTGCCAGCCATGGCGGAACCACCTCTCATACGTACCAGAACCACCTGCCGGAGAAGCTGGAAACACGTCCTGGACAGTCTGGAACCACCTTCCGGCCAAGCCTGAACCACCTGCCAAGCACAACGGAACAACCTGCCAGACACGCCAAAATCACCTGCGTGTTATGCCAGAACCACTTGGAGGACTCTCTGGGATGACCTGCCGGGCATGCCGGAACTACCTCTCAGACGTGCCAGAACCATGTGGCGGACAGTCCGGAATCACCTGTTGGGCATGCGCAACCACCTCTGAGACGTACCAGAACCACATGCCGTGCAGGCTGGAACCACGTACCAGACAGACCGGAATCGCCTTTCGGGCATGCCGCAACCACCTGTCAGATGTGCCAGAAACACGTGCCGGAGACGCCGGAAGCACCTGCCAAGCACGTTGGAACCACCTGCTCAACTCGCCTGAACCACCTGCCGGACATGCCAAAATCACCTGCCGACTATGCCAGAACCACTTGGCGAACACTCCGGAATCACTTGCCGGGCATGCAGGAACCACCTGTCAGATGTGCCAGAAACACGTGCCGTGCACGCCGGAACCACCTACCGGAGAGACCGGAATCAACTATTGGGCATGCCGGAACCACCAGTCAGATGTGCCAGAAACACGTGCTGGAGACGCCGGAAGCACCTGCCGAGCACGTCGCAACCACCTGCTCAACTCGCCTGAACCACCTGCCGGACACGCCAAAATCACCTGCCCGCTACACCAGCACCACTTCGGGGACAAGCCGGAATCACGTGAGGGGCATGCCGGCACAGCCTCTCAGACTGAACATCGTGCCGGACACCACAGAACCACCTGCCGGACAGACCGGAACCACCTGCCGGAAACGCTGCAGCCACCGGCTCGACCTGCCGGAACGACCGCTGGACATGCAAAATCACCTGCCGGCTATGCCGGAAACACTTGGCGTACACTCCGGAATCACCTGCCGGGCATGCCGGAACCACCTCTCAGATAGGACAGAACCACGTGCCAATGACCCCGGAAGCATCTGCCGAGCACTCCGGAACCACCTGCTCGACTCGCCAGAACCACCTGCCGGACACGCAAAAATCACCTGCCGGCTACGCCACAACCAGTTGGGGAACACTTCGGAATCACCTGCCGGGCTTGCTGGAACCACCTGCCGGTCATGCCAAAATCACCTGCCAACTACGCCAGTACCACTTGGCGGACACTGTGGAAACACCTGTCGGGCCGGCCGGAACCACATCTCAGACGTGCCAGAACCATGTGCATGAGATGCTGGAACCACACCCCGAACAGACGGAAAACACCTGCCAGACCCGTCTGAACAAGCTGCCGAGCACGCCGGAGCCACCTACCTGACATGCCCAAATCACCAGCCGGGTATGCCAGAACCACTTGGCGGACACTACGGAATCATCTGCCGGACATGCCGGAACCAGCTCTCAGACACACCAGAACCAAGTGCCGGAGACACCGGAAGCACCTGCCGAGCATGCCGGAGCCACCTGCTCGACTCGCCAGAAACACCTGCCGGACACGCCAAAATCACCTGCCGAGTATGCCAGAACCACCTGGCGGACACTACGGAATCACCTGCCGCGCATGCCGGAACCACGTCTCAGACGTGCCGGAAGCATGTGCCAGACACGCCGGAAACACCTACCGGACAGACCGGAACCACCTGCCAAGAACGCCGGAGCCACCTGTTCGACTCGCTGGAACCACCTGCCGGACAGGCCAATATCAACTGCTGGCTATGCCAGAACCACCTGGGGGACAGTCCGGGATCACCTGCCAGCCATGGCGGAACCACCTCTCAGACGTACCAGAACCACCTGCCGGAGAAGCTGGAAACACGTCCTGGACAGACTGGAACCACGTGACGGCCATGCCTGAACCACCTGCCGAGCACGGCGGAACCACCTGCCGGACACGCCAAAATCACCTGCGGGCTACGCCAGAACCACTTGGACGACTCTCCGAAATGACCTGCCGGGCATGTTGGAACCACCTCTCAGACGTGCCAGAAGCACGTGGCGGACAGTCCGGAATCACCTGTTGGGCATACGCAACCACCTCTGACACGTACCAGAACCACGTGCCGTGCACGCCGGAACCACCTACCGGACAGACCGGAATCAACTTTTGGGCATGCCGGAACCACCAGTCAGATATGCCAGAAACACGTGCCGGAGACGCCGGAAGCACCTGCCGAGCACGTCGCAACCACCTGCTCAACTCGCCTGAACCACCTGCCGGACACGCCAAAATCACCTGTCCGCTACACCAGCACCACTTCGGGGACAAGCCGGAATCACGTGAGGGGCATGCCGGCACAGCCTCTCAGACTGAACCTCGTGCCGGACACCACAGAACCACCTGCCGGACAGACCGGAACCACCTGCCGGACTCGCCGGAGCCACCGGCTCAACTCGCCTGAACCACCTGCCGGACATGCCAAAATCACCTGCCGACTATGCCAGAACCACTTGGCGAACACTCCGGAATCACCTGCCGGGCATGCGCAACCACCTCTGAGACGTACCAGAACCACATGCCGTGCAGGCTGGAACCACCTACTGGACAGACCGGAATCACCTTTCGGGCATGCCGGAACCACCTGTCAGATGTGCCAGAAACACGTGCCGGAGACGCCGGAAGCACCTGCCAAGCACGTTGGAACCACCTGCTCAACTCGCCTGAACCACCTGCCGGACATGCCAAAATCACCTGCCGACTATGCCAGAACCACTTGGCGAACACTCCGGAATCACTTGCCGGGCATGCAGGAACCACCTCTCAGACATGCCAGAACCCCGTGCCAATGACCCCGGAAGCACCATCCGAGCACGCCGGAACCACCTGCTCGACTCGCCAGAACCACCTGCCGATCACGCAAAAATCACCTGCCGGCTACGCCACAACCAGTTGGTGAACACTTTGGAATCACCTGCCAGGCTTGCTGGAACCACCTGCCAGTCATGCCAAAATCACCTGCCAACTACGCCAGAACCGCTTGGCGGATACTGCGGAAACAGCTGTCGGGCCGGCTGGAACCACATCTCAGACGTGCCAGAAACGTGTTCATGAGATGCTGGAACCACACCCCGAACAGACGGATACCACCTGCCAGAACCGCCTGAACCACCTGCTGAGCACGCCGGAACCACCTGCTCGACTCACCGGTACCACCTCCCTGACACGCCAAAATCACCTGCTGGGTATGCCAGAACCACTTGGCGGACACTGTGGAAACACCTGTCGGGCCGGCCGGAACCACATCTCAGACGTGCCAGAACCATGTGCATGAGATGCTGGAACCACACCCCGAACAGACGGAAAACACCTGCCAGACCCGTCTGAACAACCTGCCGAGCACGCCGGAGCCACCTACCTGACATGCCCAAATCACCAGCCGGGTATGCCAGAACCACTTGGCGGACACTCCGGAATCATCTGCCGGACATGCCGGAACCAGCTCTCAGACACACCAGAACCACGTGCCGGAGACGCCGGAAGCACCTGCCGAGCATGCCGGAGCCACCTGCTCGACTCGCCAGAAACACCTGCCGGACACGCCGAAATCTCCTGCCGGGTACGCCAGAACCACCTGGCGGACACTCCGAAACCACCTGTCGCGCATGCCGGAACCACCTCTCAGACGTACCAGAACCACCTGCCGGAGAAGCTGGAAACACGTCCTGGACAGACTGGAACCACGTGACGGCCATGCCTGAACCACCTGCCAAGCACAACGGAACAACCTGCCAGACACGCCAAAATCACCTGCGTGTTATGCCAGAACCACTTGCAGGACTCTCTG
Source organism: Equus przewalskii (assembly GCF_037783145.1). NCBI lineage: Eukaryota > Metazoa > Chordata > Mammalia > Perissodactyla > Equidae > Equus > Equus przewalskii. The sequence goes on along the minus strand of NW_027227316.1, from coordinate 75,229 downwards.
GGATGACCTGCCGGGCATGCCGGAACCACCTCTCAGACGTGCCAGAACCATGTGGCGGACAGTCCGGAATCACCTGTTGGGCATGCGCAACCACCTCTGAGACGCACCAGAACCATATGCCGTGCAGGCTGGAACCACCTACCGGACAGACCGGAATCAGCTTTCGGGCATGCCGGAACCACCTGTCAGATGTGCCAGAAACACGTGCCGGAGACGCCGGAAGCACCTGCCAAGCACGTCGCAACCACCTGGTCAACTCGCCTGCACCACCTGCCGGACACGCCAAAATCACCTGCCCGCTACACCAGCACCACTTCGGGGACAAGCCGGAAACACGTGAGGGGCATGCCGGCACAGCCTCTCAGACTGAACCTCGTGCCGGACACCACAGAACCACCTGCCGGACAGACCGGAACCACCTGCCGGACACGCCGCAGCCACCGGCTCGACCTGCCGGAACGACCGCTGGACATGCAAAATCACCTGCCGGATACGCTGGAAACACTTGGCGAACACTCCGGAATCACCTGCCGGGAATGCCAGAACCACCTCTCAGATATGCCAGAACCACGTGCCAATGACCCCGGAAGCACCTGCCGAGCACGCCGGAACCACCTGCTCGACTCGCCAGAACCACCTGCCGGACACGCAAAGATCACCTGCCGGCTACGCCACAACCAGTTGGGGAACACTTCGGAATCACCTGCCGGGCTTGCTGGAACCACCTGCCGGTCATGCCAAAATCACCTGCCAACTACGCCAGTACCACTTGGCGGACACTGTGGAAACACCTGTCGGGCCGGCCGGAACCACATCTCAGACGTGCCAGAACCATGTGCATGAGATGCTGGAACCACACCCCGAACAGACGGAAAACACCTGCCAGACCCGTCTGAACAACCTGCCGAGCACGCCGGAGCCACCTGCTCGACTCGCCGCAACCACCTACCTGACATGCCCAAATCACCAGCCGGGTATGCCAGAACCACTTGGCGGACACTCCAGAATCATCTGCCGGACATGACGGAACCAGCTCTCAGACACACCAGAACCACGTGCCGGAGACGCCGGAAGCACCTGCCGAGCATGCCGGAGCCACCTGCTCGACTCGCCAGAAACACCTGCCGGACACGCCAAAATCACCTGCCGGGTACGCCACAACCACCTGCCGGACACTCCGAAACCACCTGTCGCGCATGCCGGAACCACCTCTCAGACGTGCCGGAAGCACGTGCCGGACACTCCGGAATCACCTACCGCAAAGACCGGAACCACCTGCCGAGCACGCCGGAGCCACCTGTTCGACTCGCTGGAACCACCTGACGGACTGGCCAATATCAACTGCTTGCTATGCCAGAACCACCTGGGGGACGGTCCGGAATCACCTGCCAGCCATGGCGGAACCACCTCTCAGACGTACCAGAACCACCTGCCGGAGAAGCTGGAAACACGTCCTGGACAGTCTGGAACCACCTGCCGGCCAAGCCTGAACCACCTGCCAAGCACAACGGAACAACCTGCCAGACACGCCAAAATCACCTGCGTGTTATGCCAGAACCACTTGGAGGACTCTCTGGGATGACCTGCCGGGCATGCCGGAACCACCTCTCAGACGTGCCAGAACCATGTGGCGGACAGTCCGGAATCACCTGTTGGGCATGCGCAACCACCTCTGAGACGTACCAGAACCACATGCCGTGCAGGCTGGAACCACGTACCGGACAGACCGGAATCACCTTTCGGGCATGCCGGAACCACCTGTCAGATGTGCCAGAAACACGTGCCGTGCACGCCGGAACCACCTCCCGGACAGACCGGAATCAACTTTTGGGCATGCCGGAACCACCAGTCAGATGTGCCAGAAACACGTGCCGGAGACGCCGGAAGCACCTGCCAAGCACGTTGGAACCACCTGCTCAACTCGCCTGAACCACCTGCCGGACATGCCAAAATCACCTGCCGACTATGCCAGAACCACTTGGCGAACACTCCGGAATCACTTGCCGGGCATGCAGGAACCACCTCTCAGACATGCCAGAACCCCGTGCCAATGACCCCGGAAGCACCATCCGAGCACGCCGGAACCACCTGCTCGACTCGCCAGAACCACCTGCCGATCACGCAAAAATCACCTGCCGGCTACGCCACAACCAGTTGGTGAACACTTTGGAATCACCTGCCAGGCTTGCTGGAACCACCTGCCAGTCATGCCAAAATCACCTGCCAAATACGCCAGAACCGCTTGGCGGACACTGCGGAAACACCTGTCGGGCCGGCTGGAACCACATCTCAGACGTGCCAGAAACGTGTTCATGAGATGCTGGAACCACACCCCGAACAGACGGATACCACCTGCCAGAACCGCCTGAACCACCTGCTGAGCACGCCGGAACCACCTGCTCGACTCACCGGTACCACCTCCCTGACACGCCAAAATCACCTGCTGGGTATGCCAGAACCACTTGGCGGACACTCCGGAATCATCTGCCGGACATGCCGGAACCAGCTCTCAGACACACCAGAACCAAGTGCCAGAGACGCCGGAAGCACCTGCCGAGCATGCCGGAGCCACCTGCTCGACTCGCCAGAAACACCTGCCGGACACGCCAAAATCACCTGCCGGGTACGCCAGAACCACCTGGCGGACACTACGGAATCACCTGCCGCGCATGCCGGAACCACCTCTCAGACGTGCCGGAAGCACGTGCCAGACACGCCGGAAACACCTACCGTACAGACCGGAACCACCTGCCAAGAACGCCGGAGCCACCTGTTCGACTCGCTGGAACCACCTGCCGGACAGGCCAATATCAACTGCTGGCTATGCCAGAACCACATGGGGGACAGTCTGGGATCACCTGCCAGCCATGGCGGAACCCCCTCTCAGACGTAGCAGAACCACCTGCCGGAGAAGCTGGAAACACGTCCTGGACAGACTGGAACCACGTGACGGCCATGCCTGAACCACCTGCCGAGCACGGCGGAACCACCTGCCGGACACGCCAAAATCACCTGCGGGCTACGCCAGAACCACTTGGACGACTCTCCGAAATGACCCGCCGGGCATGTTGGAACCACCTCTCAGACGTGCCAGAAGCACGTGGCGGACAGTCCGGAATCACCTGTTGGGCATACGCAACCACCTCTGACACGTACCAGAACCACGTGCCGTGCATGCCGGAACCACCTACCGGACAGACCGGAATCAACTTTTGGGCATGCCGGAACCACCAGTCAGATGTGCCAGAAACACGTGCCGGAGACGCCAGAAGCACCTGCCGAGCACGTCGCAAGCACCTGCTCAACTCGCCTGAACCACCTGCCGGACACGCCAAAATCACCTGCCCGCTACACCAGCACCACTTCGGGGACAAGCCGGAATCACGTGAGGGGCATGCCGGCACAGCCTCTCAGACTGAACCTCGTGCCGGACACCACAGAACCACCTGCCGGACAGACCGGAACCACCTGCCGGACACGCCGCAGCCACCGGCTCGACCTGCCGGAACGACCGCTGGACATGCAGAATCACCTGCCGGCTACGCCGGAAACACTTAGCGAACACTCCGGAATCACCTGCCGGGAATGCCAGAACCACCTCTCAGATATGCCAGAACCACGTGCCAATGACCCCGGAAGCACCTGCCGAGCACGCCGGAACCACCTGCTCGACTCGCCAGAACCACCTGCCGGACACGCAAAGATCACCTGCCGGCTACGCCACAACCAGTTGGGGAACACTTCGGAATCACCTGCCGGGCTTGCTGGAACCACCTGCCGGTCATGCCAAAATCACCTGCCAACTACGCCAGTACCACTTGGCGGACACTGTGGAAACACCTGTCGGGCCGGCCGGAACCACATCTCAGACGTGCCAGAACCATGTGCATGAGATGCTGGAACCACACCCCGAACAGACGGAAAACACCTGCCAGACCCGTCTGAACAACCTGCCGAGCACGCCGTAGCCACCTGCTCGACTCGCCGCAACCACCTACCTGACATGCCCAAATCACCAGCCGGGTATGCCAGAACCACTTGGCGGACACTCCAGAATCATCTGCCGGACATGACGGAACCAGCTCTCAGACACACCAGAACCACGTGCCGGAGACGCCGGAAGCACCTGCCGAGCATGCCGGAGCCACCTGCTCGACTCGCCAGAAACACCTGCCGGACACGCCAAAATCACCTGCCGGGTACGCCACAACCACCTGCCGGACACTCCGAAACCACCTGTCGCGCATGCCGGAACCACCTCTCAGACGTGCCGGAAGCACGTGCCGGACACTCCGGAATCACCTACCGCAAAGACCGGAACCACCTGCCGAGCACGCCGGAGCCACCTGTTCGACTCGCTGGAACCACCTGACGGACTGGCCAATATCAACTGCTTGCTATGCCAGAACCACCTGGGGGACGGTCCGGAATCACCTGCCAGCCATGGCGGAACCACCTCTCAGACGTACCACAACCACCTGCCGGAGAAGCTGGAAACACGTCCTGGACAGTCTGGAACCACCTGCCGGCCAAGCCTGAACCACCTGCCAAGCACAACGGAACAACCTGCCAGACACGCCAAAATCACCTGCGTGTTATGCCAGAACCACTTGGAGGACTCTCTGGGATGACCTGCCGGGCATGCCGGAACCACCTCTCAGACGTGCCAGAACCATGTGGCGGACAGTCCGGAATCACCTGTTGGGCATGCGCAACCACCTCTGAGACGTACCAGAACCACATGCCGTGCAGGCTGGAACCACGTACCGGACAGACCGGAATCACCTTTCGGGCATGCCGGAACCACCTGTCAGATGTGCCAGAAACACGTGCCGTGCACGCCGGAACCACCTCCCGGACAGACCGGAATCAACTTTTGGGCATGCCGGAACCACCAGTCAGATGTGCCAGAAACACGTGCCGGAGACGCCGGAAGCACCTGCCAAGCACGTTGGAACCACCTGCTCAACTCGCCTGAACCACCTGCCGGACATGCCAAAATCACCTGCCGACTATGCCAGAACCACTTGGCGAACACTCCGGAATCACTTGCCGGGCATGCAGGAACCACCTCTCAGACATGCCAGAACCCCGTGCCAATGACCCCGGAAGCACCATCCGAGCACGCCGGAACCACCTGCTCGACTCGCCAGAACCACCTGCCGATCACGCAAAAATCACCTGCCGGCTACGCCACAACCAGTTGGTGAACACTTTGGAATCACCTGCCAGGCTTGCTGGAACCACCTGCCAGTCATGCCAAAATCACCTGCCAAATACGCCAGAACCGCTTGGCGGACACTGCGGAAACACCTGTCGGGCCGGCTGGAACCACATCTCAGACGTGCCAGAAACGTGTTCATGAGATGCTGGAACCACACCCCGAACAGACGGATACCACCTGCCAGAACCGCCTGAACCACCTGCTGAGCACGCCGGAACCACCTGCTCGACTCACCGGTACCACCTCCCTGACACGCCAAAATCACCTGCTGGGTATGCCAGAACCACTTGGCGGACACTCCGGAATCATCTGCCGGACATGCCGGAACCAGCTCTCAGACACACCAGAACCAAGTGCCAGAGACGCCGGAAGCACCTGCCGAGCATGCCAGAGCCACCTGCTCGACTCGCCAGAAACACCTGCCGGACACGCCAAAATCACCTGCCGGGTACGCCAGAACCACCTGGCGGACACTACGGAATCACCTGCCGCGCATGCCGGAACCACCTCTCAGACGTGCCGGAAGCACGTGCCAGACACGCCGGAAACACCTACCGTACAGACCGGAACCACCTGCCAAGAACGCCGGAGCCACCTGTTCGACTCGCTGGAACCACCTGCCGGACAGGCCAATATCAACTGCTGGCTATGCCAGAACCACATGGGGGACAGTCTGGGATCACCTGCCAGCCATGGCGGAACCCCCTCTCAGACGTAGCAGAACCACCTGCCGGAGAAGCTGGAAACACGTCCTGGACAGACTGGAACCACGTGACGGCCATGCCTGAACCACCTGCCGAGCACGGCGGAACCACCTGCCGGACACGCCAAAATCACCTGCGGGCTACGCCAGAACCACTTGGACGACTCTCCGAAATGACCCGCCGGGCATGTTGGAACCACCTCTCAGACGTGCCAGAAGCACGTGGCGGACAGTCCGGAATCACCTGTTGGGCATACGCAACCACCTCTGACACGTACCAGAACCACGTGCCGTGCATGCCGGAACCACCTACCGGACAGACCGGAATCAACTTTTGGGCATGCCGGAACCACCAGTCAGATGTGCCAGAAACACGTGCCGGAGACGCCAGAAGCACCTGCCGAGCACGTCGCAAGCACCTGCTCAACTCGCCTGAACCACCTGCCGGACACGCCAAAATCACCTGCCCGCTACACCAGCACCACTTCGGGGACAAGCCGGAATCACGTGAGGGGCATGCCGGCACAGCCTCTCAGACTGAACCTCGTGCCGGACACCACAGAACCACCTGCCGGACAGACCGGAACCACCTGCCGGACACGCCGCAGCCACCGGCTCGACCTGCCGGAACGACCGCTGGACATGCAGAATCACCTGCCGGCTACGCCGGAAACACTTAGCGAACACTCCGGAATCACCTGCCGGGAATGCCAGAACCACCTCTCAGATATGCCAGAACCACGTGCCAATGACCCCGGAAGCACCTGCCGAGCACGCCGGAACCACCTGCTCGACTCGCCAGAACCACCTGCCGGACACGCAAAGATCACCTGCCGGCTACGCCACAACCAGTTGGGGAACACTTCGGAATCACCTGCCGGGCTTGCTGGAACCACCTGCCGGTCATGCCAAAATCACCTGCCAACTACGCCAGTACCACTTGGCGGACACTGTGGAAACACCTGTCGGGCCGGCCGGAACCACATCTCAGACGTGCCAGAACCATGTGCATGAGATGCTGGAACCACACCCCGAACAGACGGAAAACACCTGCCAGACCCGTCTGAACAACCTGCCGAGCACGCCGTAGCCACCTGCTCGACTCGCCGCAACCACCTACCTGACATGCCCAAATCACCAGCCGGGTATGCCAGAACCACTTGGCGGACACTCCAGAATCATCTGCCGGACATGACGGAACCAGCTCTCAGACACACCAGAACCACGTGCCGGAGACGCCGGAAGCACCTGCCGAGCATGCCGGAGCCACCTGCTCGACTCGCCAGAAACACCTGCCGGACACGCCAAAATCACCTGCCGGGTACGCCACAACCACCTGCCGGACACTCCGAAACCACCTGTCGCGCATGCCGGAACCACCTCTCAGACGTGCCGGAAGCACGTGCCGGACACTCCGGAATCACCTACCGCAAAGACCGGAACCACCTGCCGAGCACGCCGGAGCCACCTGTTCGACTCGCTGGAACCACCTGACGGACTGGCCAATATCAACTGCTTGCTATGCCAGAACCACCTGGGGGACGGTCCGGAATCACCTGCCAGCCATGGCATAACCACCTCTCAGACGTACCAGAACCACCTGCCGGAGAAGCTGGAAACACGTCCTGGACAGTCTGGAACCACCTGCCGGCCAAGCCTGAACCACCTGCCAAGCACAACGGAACAACCTGCCAGACACGCCAAAATCACCTGCGTGTTATGCCAGAACCACTTGGAGGACTCTCTGGGATGACCTGCCGGGCATGCCGGAACCACCTCTCAGACGTGCCAGAACCATGTGGCGGACAGTCCGGAATCACCTGTTGGGCATGCGCAACCACCTCTGAGACGTACCAGAACCACATGCCGTGCAGGCTGGAACCACGTACCGGACAGACCGGAATCACCTTTCGGGCATGCCGGAACCACCTGTCAGATGTGCCAGAAACACGTGCCGTGCACGCCGGAACCACCTCCCGGACAGACCGGAATCAACTTTTGGGCATGCCGGAACCACCAGTCAGATGTGCCAGAAACACGTGCCGGAGACGCCGGAAGCACCTGCCAAGCACGTTGGAACCACCTGCTCAACTCGCCTGAACCACCTGCCGGACATGCCAAAATCACCTGCCGACTATGCCAGAACCACTTGGCGAACACTCCGGAATCACTTGCCGGGCATGCAGGAACCACCTCTCAGACATGCCAGAACCCCGTGCCAATGACCCCGGAAGCACCATCCGAGCACGCCGGAACCACCTGCTCGACTCGCCAGAACCACCTGCCGATCACGCAAAAATCACCTGCCGGCTACGCCACAACCAGTTGGTGAACACTTTGGAATCACCTGCCAGGCTTGCTGGAACCACCTGCCAGTCATGCCAAAATCACCTGCCAAATACGCCAGAACCGCTTGGCGGACACTGCGGAAACACCTGTCGGGCCGGCTGGAACCACATCTCAGACGTGCCAGAAACGTGTTCATGAGATGCTGGAACCACACCCCGAACAGACGGATACCACCTGCCAGAACCGCCTGAACCACCTGCTGAGCACGCCGGAACCACCTGCTCGACTCACCGGTACCACCTCCCTGACACACCAAAATCACCTGCTGGGTATGCCAGAACCACTTGGCGGACACTCCGGAATCATCTGCCGGACATGCCGGAACCAGCTCTCAGACACACCAGAACCAAGTGCCAGAGACGCCGGAAGCACCTGCCGAGCATGCCGGAGCCACCTGCTCGACTCGCCAGAAACACCTGCCGGACACGCCAAAATCACCTGCCGGGTATGCCAGAACCACCTGGCGGACACTACGGAATCACCTGCCGCGCATGCCGGAACCACCTCTCAGACGTGCCGGAAGCACGTGCCAGACACGCCGGAAACACCTACTGGACACCGGAACCACCTGCCAAGAACGCCGGAGCCACCTGTTCGACTCGCTGGAACCACCTGCCGGACAGGCCAATATCAACTGCTGGCTATGCCAGAACCACCTGGGGGACAGTCCGGGATCACCTGCCAGCCATGGCGGAACCACCTCTCAGACGTACCAGAACCACCTGCCGGAGAAGCTGGAAACACGTCCTGGACAGACTGGAACCACGTGACGGCCATGCCTGAACCACCTGCCGAGCACGGCGGAACCACCTGCCGGACACGCCAAAATCACCTGCGGGCTACGCCAGAACCACTTGGACGACTCTCCGAAATGACCTGCCGGGCATGTTGGAACCCCCTCTCAGACGTGCCAGAACCATGTGGCGGACAGTCCGGAATCACCTGTTGGGCATGCCTAACCACCTCTGAGACGTACCAGAACCACATGCCGTGCAGGCTGGAACCACCTACCGGACAGACCGGAATCACCTTTCGGGCATGCCGGAACCACCTGTCAGATGTGCCAGAAACACGTCCCGGAGACGCCGGAAGCACCTGCCAAGCACGTTGGAACCACCTGCTCAACTCGCCTGAACCACCTGCCGGACATGCCAAAATCACCTGCCGACTATGCCAGAACCACTTGGCGAACACTCCGGAATCACTTGCCGGGCATGCAGGAAGCACCTCTCAGACATGCCAGAACCCCGTGTCAATGACCCCGGAAGCACCATCCGAGCACGCCGGAACCACCTGCTCGACTCGCCAGAACCACCTGCCGATCACGCAAAAATCACCTGCCGGCTACGCCACAACCAGTTGGTGAACACTTTGGAATCACCTGCCAGGCTTGCTGGAACCACCTGCCAGTCATGCCAAATTCACCTGCCAACTACGCCAGAACCGCTTGGCGGACACTGCGGAAACACCTGTCGGGCCGGCTGGAACCACATCTCAGACGTGCCAGAAACGTGTTCATGAGATGCTGGAACCACACTCCGAACAGACGGATACCACCTGCCAGAACCGCCTGAACCACCTGCTGAGCACGCCGGAACCACCTGCTCGACTCACCGGTACCACCTCCCTGACACGCCAAAATCACCTGCTGGGTATGCCAGAACCACTTGGCGGACACTCCGGAATCATCTGCCGGACATGCCGGAACCAGCTCTCAGACACACCAGAACCAAGTGCCAGAGACGCCGGAAGCACCTGCCGAGCATGCCGGAGCCACCTGCTCGACTCGCCAGAAACACCTGCCGGACACGCCAAAATCACCTGCCGGGTATGCCAGAACCACATGGCGGACACTACGGAATCACCTGCCGCGCATGCCGGAACCACCTCTCAGACGTGCCGGAAGCACGTGCCAGACACGCCGGAAACACCTACCGGACAGACCGGAACGACCTGCCAAGAACGCCGGAGCCACCTGTTCGACTCGCTGGAACCACCTGCCGGACAGGCCAATATCAACTGCTGGCTATGCCAGAACCACCTGGGGGACAGTCCGGGATCACCTGCCAGCCATGGCGGAACCACCTCTCAGACGTACCAGAACCACCTGCCGGAGAAGCTGGAAACACGTCCTGGACAGACTGGAACCACGTGACGGCCATGCCTGAACCACCTGCCGAGCACGGCGGAACCACCTGCCGGACACGCCAAAATCACCTGCGGGCTACGCCAGAACCACTTGGACGACTCTCCGAAATGACCTGCCGGGCATGTTGGAACCACCTCTCAGACGTGCCGGAAGCACGTGGCGGACAGTCCGGAATCACCTGTTGGGCATACGCAACCACCTCTGACACGTACGAGAACCACGTGCCGTGCACGCCGGAACCACCTACCGGACAGACCGGAATCAACTTTTGGGCATGCCGGAACCACCAGTCAGATGTGCCAGAAACACGTGCCGGAGACGCCGGAAGCACCTGCCGAGCACGTCGCAACCACCTGCTCAACTCGCCTGAACCACCTGCCGGACACGCCAAAATCACCTGCCCGCTACACCAGCACCACTTCGGGGACAAGCCGGAATCACGTGAGGGGCATGCCGGCACAACCTCTCAGACTGAACCTCGTGCCGGACACCGCAGAACCACCTGCCGGACAGACCGGAACCACCTGCCAGACACGCCGGAGCCACCGGCTCGAGCCGCCGGAACGACCGCTGGACATGCAGAATCACCTGCCGGCTACGCCGGAAACACTTGGCGAACACTCCGGAATCACCTGCCGGGCATGCCGGAACCAAATCTCAGATATGCCAGAAACACGTGCCACTGACCCCGGAAGCACCTGCCGAGCACGCCGGAACCACCTGCTCGACTCGCCAGAACCACCTGCCGGACACGCAAAGATCACCTGCCGGCTACGCCACAACCAGTTGGGGAACACTTCGGAATCACCTGCCGGGCTTGGTGGAACCACCTGCCAGTCATGCCAAAATCACCTGCCAACTACGCCAGTACCACTTGGCGGACACTGTGGAAACACCTGTCGGGCCGGCCGGAACCACATCTCAGACGTGCCAGAACCATGTGCATGAGATGCTGGAACCACACCCCGAACAGACGGAAAACACCTGCCAGACCCGTCTGAACAACCTGCCGAGCACGCCGGAGCCATCTGCTCGACTCGCCGGAACCACCTACCTGACATGCCCAAATCACCAGCCGGGTATGCCAGAACCACTTGGCGGACACTCCGGAATCATCTGCCGGACATGCCGGAACCAGCTCTCAGAAACACCAGAACCACGTGCCGGAGACGCCGGAAGCACCTGCCGAGCATGCCGGAGCCACATGCTCGACTCGCCAGAAACACCTGCCGGACACGCCAAAATCACCTGCCGGGTACGCCACAACCACCTGCCGGACACTCCGAAACCACCTGTCGCGCATGCCGGAACCACCTCTCAGACGTGCCGGAAGCACGTGCCGGACACGCCGGAATCACCTACCGCAAAGACCGGAACCACCTGCCGAGCACGCCGGAGCCACCTGTTCGACTCGCTGGAACCACCTGCCGGACAGGCCAATATCAACTGCTGGCTATGCCAGAACCACCTGGGGGATGGTCCGGAATCGCCTGCCAGCCATGGCGGAACCACCTCTCAGACGTACCACAACCACCTGCCGGAGAAGCTGGAAACACGTCCTGGACAGTCTGGAACCACCTGCCGGCCAAGCCTGAACCACCTGCCAAGCACAACGGAACAACCTGCCAGACACGCCAAAATCACCTGCGTGTTATGCCAGAACCACTTGGAGGACTCTCTGGGATGACCTGCCGGGCATGCCGTAACCACCTCTCAGACGTGCCAGAACCATGTGGCGGACAGTCCGGAATCACCTGTTGGGCATGCGCAACCACCTCTGAGACGTACCAGAACCACATGCCGTGCAGGCTGGAACCACGTACCGGACACACCGGAATCACCTTTCGGGCATGCCGGAACCACCTGTCAGATGTGCCAGAAACACGTGTCGTGCACGCCGGAACCACCTACCGGACAGACCGGAATCAACTTTTGGGCATGCCGGAACCACCAGTCAGATGTGCCAGAAACACGTGCCGGAGACGCCGGAAGCACCTGCCGAGCACGTCGCAACCACCTGCTCAACTCGCCTGAACCACCTGCCGGACACGCCAAAATCACCTGCCAACTACGCCAGTACCACTTGGCGGACACTGTGGAAACACCTGTCGGGCTGACCGGAACCACATCTCAGACGTGCCAGAACCACGTGCATGAGATGCTGGAACCACACCCCGAACAGACGGAAAACACCTGCCAGACCCGTCTGAACAACCTGCCGAGCACGCCGGAGCCACCTGCTCGACTCGCCGGAACCACCTACCTGACATGCCCAAATCACCAGCCGGGTATGGCAGAACCACTTGGCGGACACTCCGGAATCATCTGCCGGACATGCCGGAACCAGCTCTCAGACACACCAGAACCACGTGCCGGAGACGCCGGAAGCACCTGCCGAGCATGCCGGAACCACCTGCTCAACTCGCCTGAACCAACTGCCGGACACGCCAAAATCACCTGCCCGCTACACCAGCACCACTTCGGGGACAAGCCGGAATCACGTGAGGGGCATGCCGGCACAGCCTCTCAGACTGAACCTCGTGCCGGACACCACAGAACCACCTGCCGGACAGACCGGAACCACCTGCAGGACACGCCGGAGCCACCGGCTCGACCCGCCGGAACGACCGCTGGACATGCAAAATCACCTGCCGGCTACGCCGGAAACACTTGGCGAACACTCCGGAATCACCTGCCGGGCATGCCGGAACCACCTCTCAGATATGCCAGAACCACGTGCCAATGACCCCGGAAGCTCCTGCCGAGCACGCCGGAACCACCTGCTCGACTCGCCAGAACCACCTGCCGGACACGCAAAAATCACCTGCCGGCTACGCCACAACCAGTTGGGGAACACTTCGGAATCACCTGCCGGGCTTGCTGGAACCACCTGCCGGTCATGCCAAAATCACCTGCCAACTACGCCAGTACCACTTGGCGGACACTGTGGAAACACCTGTCGGGCCGGCCGGAACCACATCTCAGACGTGCCAGAACCATGTGCATGAGATGCTGGAACCACACCCCGAACAGACGGAAAACACCTGCCAGACCCGTCTGAACAACCTGCCGAGCACGCCGGAGCCACCTGCTCGACTCGCCGGAACCACCTACCTGACATGCCCAAATCACCAGCCAGGTATGCCAGAACCACTTGGCGGACACTCCGGAATCATCTGCCGGACATGCCGGAACCAGCTCTCAGACACACCAGAACCACGTGCCGGAGACGCCGGAAGCACCTGCCGAGCATGCCGGAGCCACCTGCTCGACTCGCCAGAAACACCTGCCGGACACGCCAAAATCACCTGCCGGGTACGCCAGAACCACCTGCCGGACACTCCGAAACCACCTGTCGCGCATGCCGGAACCACCTCTCAGACGTGCCGGAAGCACGTGCCGGACACGCTGGAATCACCTACCGCACAGACCGGAACCACCTGCCGAGCACGCCGGAGCCACCTGTTCGACTCGCTGGAACCACCTGCCGGACAGGCCAATATCAACTGCTGGCTATGCCAGAACCACCTGGGGGACGGTCCAGAATCGCCTGCCAGCCATGGTGGAACCACCTCTCAGACGTACCAGAACCACCTGCCGGAGAAGCTGGAAACACGTCCTGGACAGTCTGGAACCACCTGCCGGCCAAGCCTGAACCACCTGCCAAGCACAACGGAACAACATGCCAGACACGCCAAAATCACCTGCGGGTTATGCCAGAACCACTTGGAGGACTCTCTGGGATGACCTTCCGGGCATGCCGGAACCACCTCTCAGACGTGCCAGAACCATGTGGCGGACAGTCCGGAATCACCTGTTGGGCATGCGCAACCACCTCTAAGACCCAGCAGAACCACATGCCGTGCAAGCTGGAACCGCCTACCGGACAGACCGGAATCAGCTTTCGGGCATGCCGGAACCACCTGTCAGATGTGCCCGAAACACGTGCCGGAAACGCCGGGAGCACCTGCCGAGCACGTCGCAACCACCTGCTCAACTCGCCTGAACCACCTGCCGGACACGCCAAAATCACCTGCCCGCTACACCAGCACCACTTCGGGGACAAGCCGGAATCACGTGAGGGGCATGCCGGCACAGCCTCTCAGACTGAACCTCGTGCCGGACACCACAGAACCACCTGCCGGACAGACCGGAACCACCTGCCGGACACGCCGGAGCCACCGGCTCGACCCGCCGGAACGACCGCTGGACATGCAAAATCACCTGCCGGCTACGCCGGAAACACTTAGCGAACACTCCAGAATCACCTGCCGGGCATGCCGGAACCACCTCTCAGATATGCCAGAACCACGTGCCAATGACCCCGGAAGCACCTGCCGAGCACGCCGGAACCACCTGCTCGACTCGCCAGAACCACCTGCCGGACACGCAAAAATCACCTGCCGGCTACGCCACAACCAGTTGGGGAACACTTCGGAATCACCTGCCGGGCTTGCTGGAACCACCTGCCGGTCATGCCAAAATCACCTGCCAACTACGCCAGTACCACTTGGCGGACACTGTGGAAACACCTGTCGGGCCGGCCGGAACCACATCTCAGACGTGCCAGAACCATGTGCATGAGATGCTGGAACCACACACCGAACAGACGGAAAACACCTGCCAGACCCGTCTGAACAACCTGCCGAGCACGCCAGAGCCACCTGCTCGACTCGCCGGAACCACCTACCTCACATGCCCAAATCACCAGCCAGGTATGGCAGAACCACTTGGCGGACACTCCAGAATCATCTGCCGGACATGCCGGAACCAGCTCTCAGACACACCAGAACCACGTGCCGGAGACTCAGGAAGCACCTGCCGAGCATGCCGGAGCCACCTGCTCGACTCGCCAGAAACACCTGCTGGAGACGCCAAAATCACCTGCCGTGTACGCCAGAACCACCTGGCGGACACTCCGAAATCACCTGTCGCGCATGCCGTAACCACCTCTCAGACGTGCCGGAAGCACGTGCCGGACACGCCGGAATCACCTACCGGACAGACCGGAACCACCTGCCGAGCACGCCGGAGCCACCTGTTCGACTCGCTGGAACCACCTGCCGGACAGGCCAATATCAACTGCTGGCTATGCCAGAACCACATGGGGGACGGTCCGGAATCGCCTGCCAGCCATGGCGGAACCACCTCTCAGACGTACCAGAACCACCTGCCGGAGAAGCTGGAAACACGTCCTGGACAGACTGGAACCACGTGACGGCCATGCCTGAACCACCTGCCGAGCATGGCGGAACCACATGCCGGACACGCCAAAATCACCTGCGGGCTACGCCAGAACCACTTGGACGACTCTCCGAAATGACCTGCCGGGCATGTTGGAACCCCCTCTCAGACGTGCCAGAACCATGTGGCGGACAGTCCGGAATCACCTGTTGGGCATGCGCAACCACCTCTGAGACGTACCAGAACCACATGCCGTGCAGGCTGGAACCACCTACCGGACAGACCGGAATCACCTTTCGGGCATGCCGGAACCACCTGTCAGATGTGCCAGAAACACGTGCCGGAGACGCCGGAAGCACCTGCCAAGCACGTTGGAACCACCTGCTCAACTCGCCTGAACCACCTGCCGGACATGCCAAAATCACCTGCCGACTATGCCAGAACCACTTGGCGAACACTCCGGAATCACTTGCCGGGCATGCAGGAACCACCTCTCAGACATGCCAGAACCCCGTGCCAATGACCCCGGAAGCACCAGCCGAGCACGCCGGAACCACCTGCTCGACTCGCCAGAACCACCTGCCGATCACGCAAAGATCACCTGCCGGCTACGCCACAACCAGTTGGTGAACACTTTGGAATCACCTGCCAGGCTTGCTGGAACCACCTTCCGGTCATGCCAAAATCACCTGCCAACTACGCCAGAACCGCTTGGCGGACACTGCGGAAACACCTGTCGGGCCGGCTGGAACCACATCTCAGACGTGCCAGAAACGTGTTCATGAGATGCTGGAACCACACCCCGAACAGACGGATACCACCTGCCAGAACCGCCTGAACCACCTGCTGAGCACGCCGGAACCACCTGCTCGACTCACCGGTACCACATCCCTGACACGCCAAAATCACCTGCCGGGTATGCCAGAACCACTTGGCAGACACTCCGGAATCATCTGCCGGACATGCCGGAACCAGCTCTCAGACACACCAGAACCACGTGCCGGAGACGCCGGAAGCACCTGCCGAGCATGCCGGAGCCACCTGCTCGACTCGCCAGAAACACCTGCCGGACACGCCAAAATCACCTGCCGGGTACGCCAGAATCACCTGGCGGACACTCCGGAATCACCTGTCGCGCATGCCGGAACCACCTCTCAGACGTGCCGGAAGCACGTGCCAGACACGCCGGAAACACCTACCGGACAGACCGGAACCACCTGCCAAGAACGCCGGAGCCACCTGTTCGACTCGCTGGAACCACCTGCCGGACAGGCCAATATCAACTGCTGGCTATGCCAGAACCACCTGGGGGACAGTCCGGGATCACCTGCCAGCCATGGCGGAACCACCTCTCAGACGTACCAGAACCACCTGCCGGAGAAGCTGGAAACACGTCCTGGACAGACTGGAACCACGTGACGGCCATGCCTGAACCACCTGCCGAGCACGGCGGAACCACCTGCCGGACACGCCAAAATCACCTGCGGGCTACGCCAGAACCACTTGGACGACTCTCCGAAATGACCTGCCGGGCATGTTGGAACCACCTCTCAGACGTGCCAGAAGCACGTGGCGGACAGTCCGGAATCACCTGTTGGGCATTCACAACCACCTCTGACACGTAGCAGAACCACGTGCCGTGCACGCCGGAACCACCTACCGGACAGACCGGAATCAACTTTTGGGCATGCCGGAACCACCAGTCAGATGTGCCAGAAACACGTGCCGGAGACGCCGGAAGCACCTGCCGAGCACGTCGCAACCACCTGCTCAACTCGCCTGAACCACCTGCCGCACACGCCAAAATCACCTGCCCGCTACACCAGCACCACTTCGGGGACAAGCCGGAATCACGTGAGGGGCATGCCGGCACAGCCTCTGAGACTGAACCTCGTGCCGGACACCACAGAATCACCTGCCGGACAGACCGGAACCACCTGCCGGACACGCCGGAACCACCGGCTCGACCCGCCGGAACGACCGCTGGACATGCAAAATCACCTGCCGGCTACGCCGGAAACACTTGGCGAACACTCCGGAATCACCTGCCGGGCATGCCGGAACCACCTCTCAGATATGCCAGAACCACGTGCCAATGACCCCGGAAGCACCTGCCGAGCACGCCGGAACCACCTGCTCGACTCGCCAGAACCACCTGCCGGACACGCAAAAATCACCTGCCGGCTACGCCACAACCAGTTGGGGAGCACTTCGGAATCACCTGCCGGGCTTGCTGGAACCACCTGCCGGTCATGCCAAAATCACCTGCCAACTACGCCAGTACCACTTGGCGGACACTGTGGAAACACCTGTCGGGCCGGCCGGAACCACATCTCAGACGTGCCAGAACCATGTGCATGAGATGCAGGAACCACACCCCGAACAGACGGAAAACACCTGCCAGACCCGTCTGAACAGCCTGCCGAGCACGCCGGAGCCACCTGCTCGACTCGCCGGAACCACCTAGCTGACATGCCCAAATCACCAGCCGGGTATGCCAGAACCACTTGGCGGACACTCCGGAATCATCTGCCGGACATGCCGGAACCAGCTCTCAGACACACCAGAACCACGTGCCGGAGATGCCGGAAGCACCTGCCGAGCATGCCAGAGCCACCTGCTCGACTCGCGAGAAACACCTGCCGGACACGCCAAAATCACCTGCCGGGTACGCCAGAACCACCGGACGGACACTCCAAAATCACCTGCCGCGCATGCCGGAACCACCTCTCAGACGTGCCGGAAGCACGTGCCAGACACGCCGGAAACACCTACCGGACAGACCGGAACCACCTGCCAAGAACGCCGGAGCCACCTGTTCGACTCGCTGGAACCACCTGCCGGACAGGCCAATATCAACTGCTGGCTATGCCAGAACCACCTGGGGGACAGTCCGGGATCACCTGCCAGCCATGGCGGAACCACCTCTCAGACGTACCAGAACCACCTGCCGGAGAAGCTGGAAACACGTCCTGGACAGACTGGAACCACGTGACGGCCATGCCTGAACCACCTGCCGAGCACGGCGGAACCACCTGCCGGACACGCCAAAATCACCTGCGGGCTACGCCAGAACCACTTGGACGACTCTCCGAAATGACCTGCCGGGCATGTTGGAACCCCCTCTCAGACGTGCCAGAACCATGTGGCGGACAGTCCGGAATCACCTGTTGGGCATGCGCAACCACCTCTGAGACGTACCAGAACCACATGCCGTGCAGGCTGGAACCACCTACCGGACAGACCGGAATCACCTTTCGGGCATGCCGGAACCACCTGTCAGATGTGCCAGAAACACGTGCCGGAGACGCCGGAAGCACCTGCCAAGCACGTTGGAACCACCTGCTCAACTCGCCTGAACCACCTGCCGGACATGCCAAAATCACCTGCCGACTATGCCAGAACCACTTGGCGAACACTCCGGAATCACTTGCCGGGCATGCAGGAACCACCTCTCAGACATGCCAGAACCCCGTGCCAATGACCCCGGAAGCACCAGCCGAGCACGCCAGAACCACTTGCTCGACTCGCCAGAACCACCTGCCGATCACGCAAACATCACCTGCCGGCTACGCCACAACCAGTTGGTGAACACTTTGGAATCACCTGCCAGGCTTGCTGGAACCACCTGCCAGTCATGCCAAAATCACCTGCCAACTACGCCAGAACCGCTTGGCGGACACTGCGGAAACACCTGTCGGGCCGGCTGGAACCACATCTCAGACGTGCCAGAAACGTGTTCATGAGATGCTGGAACCACACCCCGAACAGACGGATACCACCTGCCAGAACCGCCTGAACCACCTGCTGAGCACGCCGGAACCACCTGCTCGACTCACCGGTACCACCTCCCTGACACGCCAAAATCACCTGCTGGGTATGCCAGAACCACTTGGCGGACACTCCGGAATCATCTGCCGGACATGCCGGAACCAGCTCTCAGACACACCAGAACCAAGTGCCGGAGACGCCGGAAGCACCTGCCGAGCATGCCGGAGCCACCTGCTCGACTCGCCAGAAACACCTGCCGGACACGCCAAAATCACCTGCCGGGTATGCCAGAACCACCTGGCGGACACTACGGAATCACCTGCCGCGCATGCCGGAACCACCTCTCAGACGTGCCGGAAGCACGTGCCGGACACGCCGGACACACCTACCGGGCAGACCGGAACCACCTGCCAAGAACGCCGGAGCCACCTGTTCGACTCGCTGGAACCACCTGCCGGACAGGCCAATATCAACTGCTGGCTATGCCAGAACCACCTGGGGGACAGTCCGGGATCACCTGCCAGCCATGGCGGAACCACCTCTCAGACGTACCAGAACCACCTGCCGGAGAAGCTGGAAACACGTCCTGGACAGACTGGAACCACGTGACGGCCATGCCTGAACCACCTGCCGAGCACGGCGGAACCACCTGCCGGACACGCCAAAATCACCTGCGGGCTACGCCAGAACCACTTGGACGACTCTCCGAAATGACCTGCCGGGCATGTTGGAACCACCTCTCAGACGTGCCAGAAGCACGTGGCGGACAGTCCGGAATCACCTGTTGGGCATACGCAACCACCTCTGACACGTAGCAGAACCACGTGCCGTGCACGCCGGAACCACCTACCGGACAGACCGGAATCAACTTTTGGGCATGCCGGAACCACCAGTCAGATGTGCCAGAAACATGTGCCGGAGACGCCGGAAGCACCTGCCGAGCACGTCGCAACCACCTGCTCAACTCGCCTGAACCACCTGCCGCACACGCCAAAATCACCTGCCCGCTACACCAGCACCACTTCGGGGACAAGCTGGAATCACGTGAGGGGCATGCCGGCACAGCCTCTCAGACTGAACCTCGTGCCGGACACCACAGAACCACCTGCCAGACAGACCGGAACCACCTGCCGGACACGCCGGAACCACCGGCTCGACCCGCCGGAACGACCGCTGGACATGCAAAATCACCTGCCGGCTACGACGGAAACACTTGGCGAACACTCCGGAATCACCTGCCGGGCATGCCGGAACCACCTCTCAGATATGCCAGAACCACGTGCCAATGACCCCGGAAGCACCTGCCGAGCACGCCGGAACCACCTGCTCGACTCGCCAGAACCACCTGCCGGACACGCAAAAATCACCTGCCGGCTACGCCACAACCAGTTGGGGAACACTTCGGAATCACCTGCCGGGCTTCCTGGAACCACCTGCCGGTCATGCCAAAATCACCTGCCAACTACGCCAGTACCACTTGGCGGACACTGTGGAAACACCTGTCGGGCCGGCCGGAACCACATCTCAGACGTGCCAGAACCATGTGCATGAGATGCTGGAACCACACCCCGAACGGACGGAAAACACCTGCCAGACCCGTCTGAACAGCCTGCCGAGCACGCCGGAGCCACCTGCTCGACTCGCCGGAACCACCTACCTGACACGCCCAAATCACCAGCCGGGTATGCCAGAACCACTTGGCGGACACTCCGGAATCATCTGCCAGACATGCCGGAGCCAGCTCTCAGACACACCAGAACCACGTGCCGGAGACGCCGGAAGCACCTGCCGAGCATGCCGGAGCCACCTGCTCGACTCGCCAGAAACACCTGCCGGACACGCCAAAATCACCTGCCGGGTACGCCAGAACCACTGGGCGGACACTCCGAAATCACCTGTCGCGCATGCCGGAACCACCTCTCAGACGTGCCGGAAGCACGTGCCAGACACGCCGGAAACACCTACCGGACAGACCGGAACCACCTGCCAACAACCCCGGAGCCACCTGTTCGACTCGCTGGAACCACCTGCCGGACAGGCCAATATCAACTGTTGGGTATGCCAGAACCACCTGGGGGACAGTCCGGGATCACCTGCCAGCCATGGCGGAACCACCTCTCAGACGTACCAGAACCACCTGCCGGAGAAGCTGGAAACACGTCCTGGACAGACTGGAACCACGTGACGGCCATGCCTGAACCACCTGCCGAGCACGGCGGAACCACCTGCCGGACACGCCAAAATCACCTGCGGGCTACGCCAGAACCACTTGGACGACTCTCCGAAATGACCTGCCGGGCATGTTGGAACCACCTCTCAGACGTGCCAGAAGCACGTGGCGGACAGTCCGGAATCACCTGTTGGGCATACGCAACCACCTCTGACACGTACCAGAACCACGTGCCGTGCACGCCGGAACCACCTACCGGACAGACCGGAATCAACTTTTGGGCATGCCGGAACCACCAGTCAGATGTGCCAGAAACACATGCCGGAGACGCCAGAAGAACCTGCCGAGCACGTCGCAACCACCTGCTCAACTCGCCTGAACCACCTGCCGGACACGCC
The DNA here is from genome assembly GCF_037783145.1 of Equus przewalskii. Lineage (NCBI taxonomy): Eukaryota > Metazoa > Chordata > Mammalia > Perissodactyla > Equidae > Equus > Equus przewalskii. Next base: position 53,281 of record NW_027227316.1, on the reverse strand, counting down.
AAAATCACCTGCCCGCTACACCAGCACCACTTTGGGGACAAGCCGGAATCACGTGAGGGGCATGCCGGCACAGCCTCTCAGACTGAAACTCTTGCCGGACACCACAGAACCACCTGCCGGACAGACCGGAACCACCTGCCGGACACGCCGGAACCACCGGCTCGACCCGCCGGAACGACCGCTGGACATGCAAAATCACCTGCCGGCTACGCCGGAAACACTTAGCGAACACTCCAGAATCACCTGCCGGGCATGCCGGAACCACCTCTCAGAAACGCCAGAACCACGTGCCAATGACCCCGGAAGCACCTGCCGAGCACGCCGGAACCACCTGCTCGACTCGCCTGAAACACCTGCCGGACACGCAAAAATCACCTGCCGGCTACGCCACAACCAGTTGGGGAACACTTCGGAATCACCTGCCGGGCTTGCTGGAACCACCTGCCGGTCATGCCAAAATCACCTGCCAACTACGCCAGTACCACTTGGCGGACACTGTGGAAACACCTGTCGGGCCGGCCGGAACCACATCTCAGACGTGCCAGAACCATGTGCATGAGATGCTGGAACCACACCCCGAACGGACGGAAAACACCTGCCAGACCCGTCTGAACAACCTGCCGAGCACGCCAGAGCCACCTGCTCGACTCGCCGGAACCACCTACCTGACATGCCCAAATCACCAGCCGGGTATGCCAGAACCACTTGGCGGACAGTCCGGAATCATCTGCCGCACATGCCGGAACCAGCTCTCAGACACACCAGAACCACGTGCCGGAGACGCCGGAAGCACCTGCCGAGCATGCCGGAGCCACCTGCTCGACTCGCCAGAAACACCTGCCGGACATGCCAAAATCACCTGCCGGGTATGCCAGAACCACCTGGCGGACACTCGGAAATCACCTGTCGAGCATGCCGGAACCACCTCTCAGACGTGCCGGAAGCACGTGCCGGACACGCCGGAATCACCTACCGGACAGACCGGAGCCACCTGCCGAGCACGCCGGAGCCACCTGTTCGACTCGCTGGAACCACCTGACGGACAGGCCAATATCAACTGCTGGCTATGCCAGAACCACCTGGAGGACGGTCCGGAATCACCTGCCAGCCATGGCGGAACCACCTCTCAGACGTACCAGAACCACCTTCCGGAGAAGCTGGAAACACGTCCTGGACAGTCTGGAACCACCTGCCGGCCAAGCCTGAACCACCTGCCAAGCACAACGGAACAACCTGCCAGACACGCCAAAATCACCTGCGTGTTATGCCAGAACCACTTGGAGGACTCTCTGGGATGACCTGCCGGGCATGCCGGAACCACCTCTCAGACGTGCCAGAACCATGTGGCGGACAGTCCGGAATCACCTGTTGGGCATGCGCAACCACCTCTAAGACCCAGCAGAACCACATGCCGTGCAAGCTGGAACCGCCTACCGGACAGACCGGAATCAGCTTTCGGGCATGCCGGAACCACCTGTCAGATGTGCCCGAAACACGTGCCGGAAACGCCGGGAGCACCTGCCGAGCACGTCGCAACCACCTGCTCAACTCGCCTGAACCACCTGCCGGACACGCCAAAATCACCTGCCCGCTACACCAGCACCACTTCGGGGACAAGCCGGAATCACGTGAGGGGCATGCCGGCACAGCCTCTCAGACTGAACCTCGTGCCGGACACCACAGAACCACCTGCCGGACAGACCGGAACCACCTGCCGGACACGCCGGAGCCACCGGCTCGACCCGCCGGAACGACCGCTGGACATGCAAAATGACCTGCCGGCTACGCCGGAAACACTTGGCGAACACTCCGGAATCACCTGCCGGGCATGCCGGAACCACCTCTCAGATATGCCAGAACCACGTGCCAATGACCCCGGAAGCACCTGCCGAGCACGCCGGAACCACCTGCTCGACTCGCCAGAACCACCTGCCGGACACGCAAAAATCACCTGCCGGCTACGCCACAACCAGTTGGGGAACACTTCGGAATCACCTGCCGGGCTTGCTGGAACCACCTGCCGGTCATGCCAAAATCACCTGCCAACTACGCCAGTACCACTTGGCGGACACTGTGGAAACACCTGTCGGGCCGGCCGGAACCACATCTCAGACGTGCCAGAACCATGTGCATGAGATGCTGGAACCACACACCGAACAGACGGAAAACACCTGCCAGACCCGTCTGAACAACCTGCCGAGCACGCCGGAGCCACCTGCTCGACTCGCCGGAACCACCTACCTCACATGCCCAAATCACCAGCCAGGTATGGCAGAACCACTTGGCGGACACTCCAGAATCATCTGCCGGACATGCCGGAACCAGCTCTCAGACACACCAGAACCACGTGCCGGAGACTCAGGAAGCACCTGCCGAGCATGCCGGAGCCACCTGCTCGACTCGCCAGAAACACCTGCTGGAGACGCCAAAATCACCTGCCGTGTACGCCAGAACCACCTGGCGGACACTCCGAAATCACCTGTCGCGCATGCCGTAACCACCTCTCAGACGTGCCGGAAGCACGTGCCGGACACGCCGGAATCACCTACCGGACAGACCGGAACCACCTGCCGAGCACGCCGGAGCCACCTGTTCGACTCGCTGGAACCACCTGCCGGACAGGCCAATATCAACTGCTGGCTATGCCAGAACCACATGGGGGACGGTCCGGAATCGCCTGCCAGCCATGGCGGAACCACCTCTCAGACGTACCAGAACCACCTGCCGGAGAAGCTGGAAACACGTCCTGGACAGACTGGAACCACGTGACGGCCATGCCTGAACCACCTGCCGAGCATGGCGGAACCACATGCCGGACACGCCAAAATCACCTGCGGGCTACGCCAGAACCACTTGGACGACTCTCCGAAATGACCTGCCGGGCATGTTGGAACCCCCTCTCAGACGTGCCAGAACCATGTGGCGGACAGTCCGGAATCACCTGTTGGGCATGCGCAACCACCTCTGAGACGTACCAGAACCACATGCCGTGCAGGCTGGAACCACCTACCGGACAGACCGGAATCACCTTTCGGGCATGCCGGAACCACCTGTCAGATGTGCCAGAAACACGTGCCGGAGACGCCGGAAGCACCTGCCAAGCACGTTGGAACCACCTGCTCAACTCGCCTGAACCACCTGCCGGACATGCCAAAATCACCTGCCGACTATGCCAGAACCACTTGGCGAACACTCCGGAATCACTTGCCGGGCATGCAGGAACCACCTCTCAGACATGCCAGAACCCCGTGCCAATGACCCCGGAAGCACCAGCCGAGCACGCCGGAACCACCTGCTCGACTCGCCAGAACCACCTGCCGATCACGCAAAGATCACCTGCCGGCTACGCCACAACCAGTTGGTGAACACTTTGGAATCACCTGCCAGGCTTGCTGGAACCACCTTCCGGTCATGCCAAAATCACCTGCCAACTACGCCAGAACCGCTTGGCGGACACTGCGGAAACACCTGTCGGGCCGGCTGGAACCACATCTCAGACGTGCCAGAAACGTGTTCATGAGATGCTGGAACCACACCCCGAACAGACGGATACCACCTGCCAGAACCGCCTGAACCACCTGCTGAGCACGCCGGAACCACCTGCTCGACTCACCGGTACCACATCCCTGACACGCCAAAATCACCTGCCGGGTATGCCAGAACCACTTGGCAGACACTCCGGAATCATCTGCCGGACATGCCGGAACCAGCTCTCAGACACACCAGAACCACGTGCCGGAGACGCCGGAAGCACCTGCCGAGCATGCCGGAGCCACCTGCTCGACTCGCCAGAAACACCTGCCGGACACGCCAAAATCACCTGCCGGGTACGCCAGAATCACCTGGCGGACACTCCGGAATCACCTGTCGCGCATGCCGGAACCACCTCTCAGACGTGCCGGAAGCACGTGCCAGACACGCCGGAAACACCTACCGGACAGACCGGAACCACCTGCCAAGAACGCCGGAGCCACCTGTTCGACTCGCTGGAACCACCTGCCGGACAGGCCAATATCAACTGCTGGCTATGCCAGAACCACCTGGGGGACAGTCCGGGATCACCTGCCAGCCATGGCGGAACCACCTCTCAGACGTACCAGAACCACCTGCCGGAGAAGCTGGAAACACGTCCTGGACAGACTGGAACCACGTGACGGCCATGCCTGAACCACCTGCCGAGCACGGCGGAACCACCTGCCGGACACGCCAAAATCACCTGCGGGCTACGCCAGAACCACTTGGACGACTCTCCGAAATGACCTGCCGGGCATGTTGGAACCACCTCTCAGACGTGCCAGAAGCACGTGGCGGACAGTCCGGAATCACCTGTTGGGCATTCACAACCACCTCTGACACGTAGCAGAACCACGTGCCGTGCACGCCGGAACCACCTACCGGACAGACCGGAATCAACTTTTGGGCATGCCGGAACCACCAGTCAGATGTGCCAGAAACACGTGCCGGAGACGCCGGAAGCACCTGCCGAGCACGTCGCAACCACCTGCTCAACTCGCCTGAACCACCTGCCGCACACGCCAAAATCACCTGCCCGCTACACCAGCACCACTTCGGGGACAAGCCGGAATCACGTGAGGGGCATGCCGGCACAGCCTCTGAGACTGAACCTCGTGCCGGACACCACAGAATCACCTGCCGGACAGACCGGAACCACCTGCCGGACACGCCGGAACCACCGGCTCGACCCGCCGGAACGACCGCTGGACATGCAAAATCACCTGCCGGCTACGCCGGAAACACTTGGCGAACACTCCGGAATCACCTGCCGGGCATGCCGGAACCACCTCTCAGATATGCCAGAACCACGTGCCAATGACCCCGGAAGCACCTGCCGAGCACGCCGGAACCACCTGCTCGACTCGCCAGAACCACCTGCCGGACACGCAAAAATCACCTGCCGGCTACGCCACAACCAGTTGGGGAGCACTTCGGAATCACCTGCCGGGCTTGCTGGAACCACCTGCCGGTCATGCCAAAATCACCTGCCAACTACGCCAGTACCACTTGGCGGACACTGTGGAAACACCTGTCGGGCCGGCCGGAACCACATCTCAGACGTGCCAGAACCATGTGCATGAGATGCAGGAACCACACCCCGAACAGACGGAAAACACCTGCCAGACCCGTCTGAACAGCCTGCCGAGCACGCCGGAGCCACCTGCTCGACTCGCCGGAACCACCTAGCTGACATGCCCAAATCACCAGCCGGGTATGCCAGAACCACTTGGCGGACACTCCGGAATCATCTGCCGGACATGCCGGAACCAGCTCTCAGACACACCAGAACCACGTGCCGGAGATGCCGGAAGCACCTGCCGAGCATGCCAGAGCCACCTGCTCGACTCGCGAGAAACACCTGCCGGACACGCCAAAATCACCTGCCGGGTACGCCAGAACCACCGGACGGACACTCCAAAATCACCTGCCGCGCATGCCGGAACCACCTCTCAGACGTGCCGGAAGCACGTGCCAGACACGCCGGAAACACCTACCGGACAGACCGGAACCACCTGCCAAGAACGCCGGAGCCACCTGTTCGACTCGCTGGAACCACCTGCCGGACAGGCCAATATCAACTGCTGGCTATGCCAGAACCACCTGGGGGACAGTCCGGGATCACCTGCCAGCCATGGCGGAACCACCTCTCAGACGTACCAGAACCACCTGCCGGAGAAGCTGGAAACACGTCCTGGACAGACTGGAACCACGTGACGGCCATGCCTGAACCACCTGCCGAGCACGGCGGAACCACCTGCCGGACACGCCAAAATCACCTGCGGGCTACGCCAGAACCACTTGGACGACTCTCCGAAATGACCTGCCGGGCATGTTGGAACCCCCTCTCAGACGTGCCAGAACCATGTGGCGGACAGTCCGGAATCACCTGTTGGGCATGCGCAACCACCTCTGAGACGTACCAGAACCACATGCCGTGCAGGCTGGAACCACCTACCGGACAGACCGGAATCACCTTTCGGGCATGCCGGAACCACCTGTCAGATGTGCCAGAAACACGTGCCGGAGACGCCGGAAGCACCTGCCAAGCACGTTGGAACCACCTGCTCAACTCGCCTGAACCACCTGCCGGACATGCCAAAATCACCTGCCGACTATGCCAGAACCACTTGGCGAACACTCCGGAATCACTTGCCGGGCATGCAGGAACCACCTCTCAGACATGCCAGAACCCCGTGCCAATGACCCCGGAAGCACCTGCCGAGCACGCCGGAACCACCTGCTCGACTCGCCAGAACCACCTGCCGATCACGCAAAGATCACCTGCCGGCTACGCCACAACCAGTTGGTGAACACTTTGGAATCACCTGCCAGGCTTGCTGGAACCACCTGCCAGTCATGCCAAAATCACCTGCCAACTACGCCAGAACCGCTTGGCGGACACTGCGGAAACACCTGTCGGGCCGGCTGGAACCACATCTCAGACGTGCCAGAAACGTGTTCATGAGATGCTGGAACCACACCCCGAACAGACGGATACCACCTGCCAGAACCGCCTGAACCACCTGCTGAGCACGCCGGAACCACCTGCTCGACTCACCGGTACCACATCCCTGACACGCCAAAATCACCTGCTGGGTATGGCAGAACCACTTGGCGGACACTCCGGAATCATCTGCCAGACATGCCGGAACCAGCTCTCAGACACACCAGAACCACGTGCCGGAGACGCCGGAAGCACCTGCCGAGCATGCCGGAGCCACCTGCTCGACTCACCGGTACCACATCCCTGACACGCCAATATCAACTGCTGGCTATGCCAGAACCACCTGGAGGACGGTCCGGAATCACCTGCCAGCCATGGCGGAACCACCTCTCAGACGTACCAGAACCACCTGCCGGAGAAGCTGGAAACACGTCCTGGACAGTCTGGAACCACCTGCCGGCCAAGCCTGAACCACCTGCCAAGCACAACGGAACAACCTGCCAGACACGCCAAAATCACCTGCGTGTTATGCCAGAACCACTTGGAGGACTCTCTGGGATGACCTGCCGGGCATGCCGGAACCACCTCTCAGACGTGCCAGAACCATGTGGCGGACAGTCCGGAATCACCTGTTGGGCATGCGCAACCACCTCTGAGACGTACCAGAACCACATGCCGTGCAGGCTGGAACCACCTACCGGACAGACCGGAATCACCTTTCGGGCATGCCGGAACCACCTGTCAGATGTGCCAGAAACACGTGCCGGAGACGCCGGAAGCACCTGCCAAGCACGTTGGAACCACCTGCTCAACTCGCCTGAACCACCTGCCGGACATGCCAAAATCACCTGCCGACTATGCCAGAACCACTTGGCGAACACTCCGGAATCACTTGCCGGGCATGCAGGAACCACCTCTCAGACATGCCAGAACCCCGTGCCAATGACCCCGGAAGCACCAGCCGAGCACGCCGGAACCACCTGCTCGACTCGCCAGAACCACCTGCCGATCACGCAAAAATCACCTGCCGGCTACGCCACAACCAGTTGGTGAACACTTTGGAATCACCTGCCAGGCTTGCTGGAACCACCTGCCAGTCATGCCAAAATCACCTGCCAACTACGCCAGAACCGCTTGGCGGACACTGCGGAAACACCTGTCGGGCCGGCTGGAACCACATCTCAGACGTGCCAGAAACGTGTTCATGAGATGCTGGAACCACACCCCGAAAAGACGGATACCACCTGCCAGAACCGCCTGAACCACCTGCTGAGCACGCCGGAACCACCTACTCGACTCACCGGTACCACCTCCCTGACACGCCAAAATCACCTGCTGGGTATGGCAGAACCACTTGGCGGACACTCCGGAATCATCTGCCGGACATGCCGGAACCAGCTCTCCGACACACAAGAACCAAGTGCCGGAGACGCCGGAAGCACCTGCCGAGCATGCCGGAGCCACCTGCTCGACTCGCCAGAAAGACCTGCCGGACACGCCAAAATCACCTGCCGGGTATGCCAGAACCACCTGGCGCACACTGCGGAATCACCTGCCGCGCATGCCGGAACCACCTCTCAGACGTGCCGGAAGCACGTGCCAGACACGCCGGAAACACCTACCGGACAGACCGGAGCCACCTGCCGAGCACGCCGGAGCCACCTGTTCGACTCGCCGGAACCACCAGCCGGACAGGCCAATATCAACTGCTGGCTATGCCAGAACCACCTGGGGGACGGTCCGGAATCACCTGCCAGCCATGGCGGAACCACCTCTCAGACGTACCACAACCACCTGCCGGAGAAGCTGGAAACACGTCCTGGACAGTCTGGAACCACCTGCCGGCCAAGCCTGAACCACCTGCCAAGCACAGCGGTACAACCTGCCAGACACGCCAAAATCACCTGCGTGTTATGCCAGAACCACTTGGAGGACTCTCTGGGATGACCTGCCGGGCATGCCGGAACCACCTCTCAGACGTGCCAGAACCATGTGGCGGACAGTCCGGAATCACCTGTTGGGCATGCGCAACCACCTCTGAGACGTACCAGAACCACATGCCGTGCAGGCTGGAACCACCTACCGGACAGACCGGAATCACCTTTCGGGCATGCCGGAACCACCTGTCAGACGTGCCAGAAACACGTGCCGGAGACGCCGGAAGCACCTGCCAAGCACGTTGGAACCACCTGCTCAACTCGCCTGAACCACCTGCCGGACATGCCAAAATCACCTGCCGACTATGCCAGAACCACTTGGCGAACACTCCGGAATCACTTGCCGGGCATGCAGGAACCACCTCTCAGACATGCCAGAACCCCGTGCCAATGACCCCGGAAGCACCAGCCGAGCACGCCAGAACCACTTGCTCGACTCGCCAGAACCACCTGCCGATCACGCAAACATCACCTGCCGGCTACGCCACAACCAGTTGGTGAACACTTTGGAATCACCTGCCAGGCTTGCTGGAACCACCTGCCAGTCATGCCAAAATCACCTGCCAACTACGCCAGAACCGCTTGGCGGACACTGCGGAAACACCTGTCGGGCCGGCTGGAACCACATCTCAGACGTGCCAGAAACGTGTTCATGAGATGCTGGAACCACACCCCGAACAGACGGATACCACCTGCCAGAACCGCCTGAACCACCTGCTGAGCACGCCGGAACCACCTGCTCGACTCACCGGTACCACCTCCCTGACACGCCAAAATCACCTGCTGGGTATGCCAGAACCACTTGGCGGACACTCCGGAATCATCTGCCGGACATGCCGGAACCAGCTCTCAGACACACCAGAACCAAGTGCCGGAGACGCCGGAAGCACCTGCCGAGCATGCCGGAGCCACCTGCTCGACTCGCCAGAAACACCTGCCGGACACGCCAAAATCACCTGCCGGGTATGCCAGAACCACCTGGCGGACACTACGGAATCACCTGCCGCGCATGCCGGAACCACCTCTCAGACGTGCCGGAAGCACGTGCCGGACACGCCGGACACACCTACCGGGCAGACCGGAACCACCTGCCAAGAACGCCGGAGCCACCTGTTCGACTCGCTGGAACCACCTGCCGGACAGGCCAATATCAACTGCTGGCTATGCCAGAACCACCTGGGGGACAGTCCGGGATCACCTGCCAGCCATGGCGGAACCACCTCTCAGACGTACCAGAACCACCTGCCGGAGAAGCTGGAAACACGTCCTGGACAGACTGGAACCACGTGACGGCCATGCCTGAACCACCTGCCGAGCACGGCGGAACCACCTGCCGGACACGCCAAAATCACCTGCGGGCTACGCCAGAACCACTTGGACGACTCTCCGAAATGACCTGCCGGGCATGTTGGAACCACCTCTCAGACGTGCCAGAAGCACGTGGCGGACAGTCCGGAATCACCTGTTGGGCATACGCAACCACCTCTGACACGTAGCAGAACCACGTGCCGTGCACGCCGGAACCACCTACCGGACAGACCGGAATCAACTTTTGGGCATGCCGGAACCACCAGTCAGATGTGCCAGAAACATGTGCCGGAGACGCCGGAAGCACCTGCCGAGCACGTCGCAACCACCTGCTCAACTCGCCTGAACCACCTGCCGCACACGCCAAAATCACCTGCCCGCTACACCAGCACCACTTCGGGGACAAGCTGGAATCACGTGAGGGGCATGCCGGCACAGCCTCTCAGACTGAACCTCGTGCCGGACACCACAGAACCACCTGCCAGACAGACCGGAACCACCTGCCGGACACGCCGGAACCACCGGCTCGACCCGCCGGAACGACCGCTGGACATGCAAAATCACCTGCCGGCTACGACGGAAACACTTGGCGAACACTCCGGAATCACCTGCCGGGCATGCCGGAACCACCTCTCAGATATGCCAGAACCACGTGCCAATGACCCCGGAAGCACCTGCCGAGCACGCCGGAACCACCTGCTCGACTCGCCAGAACCACCTGCCGGACACGCAAAAATCACCTGCCGGCTACGCCACAACCAGTTGGGGAACACTTCGGAATCACCTGCCGGGCTTCCTGGAACCACCTGCCGGTCATGCCAAAATCACCTGCCAACTACGCCAGTACCACTTGGCGGACACTGTGGAAACACCTGTCGGGCCGGCCGGAACCACATCTCAGACGTGCCAGAACCATGTGCATGAGATGCTGGAACCACACCCCGAACGGACGGAAAACACCTGCCAGACCCGTCTGAACAGCCTGCCGAGCACGCCGGAGCCACCTGCTCGACTCGCCGGAACCACCTACCTGACACGCCCAAATCACCAGCCGGGTATGCCAGAACCACTTGGCGGACACTCCGGAATCATCTGCCAGACATGCCGGAGCCAGCTCTCAGACACACCAGAACCACGTGCCGGAGACGCCGGAAGCACCTGCCGAGCATGCCGGAGCCACCTGCTCGACTCGCCAGAAACACCTGCCGGACACGCCAAAATCACCTGCCGGGTACGCCAGAACCACTGGGCGGACACTCCGAAATCACCTGTCGCGCATGCCGGAACCACCTCTCAGACGTGCCGGAAGCACGTGCCAGACACGCCGGAAACACCTACCGGACAGACCGGAACCACCTGCCAACAACCCCGGAGCCACCTGTTCGACTCGCTGGAACCACCTGCCGGACAGGCCAATATCAACTGTTGGGTATGCCAGAACCACCTGGGGGACAGTCCGGGATCACCTGCCAGCCATGGCGGAACCACCTCTCAGACGTACCAGAACCACCTGCCGGAGAAGCTGGAAACACGTCCTGGACAGACTGGAACCACGTGACGGCCATGCCTGAACCACCTGCCGAGCACGGCGGAACCACCTGCCGGACACGCCAAAATCACCTGCGGGCTACGCCAGAACCACTTGGACGACTCTCCGAAATGACCTGCCGGGCATGTTGGAACCACCTCTCAGACGTGCCAGAAGCACGTGGCGGACAGTCCGGAATCACCTGTTGGGCATACGCAACCACCTCTGACACGTACCAGAACCACGTGCCGTGCACGCCGGAACCACCTACCGGACAGACCGGAATCAACTTTTGGGCATGCCGGAACCACCAGTCAGATGTGCCAGAAACACATGCCGGAGACGCCAGAAGAACCTGCCGAGCACGTCGCAACCACCTGCTCAACTCGCCTGAACCACCTGCCGGACACGCCAAAATCACCTGCCCGCTACACCAGCACCACTTTGGGGACAAGCCGGAATCACGTGAGGGGCATGCCGGCACAGCCTCTCAGACTGAAACTCTTGCCGGACACCACAGAACCACCTGCCGGACAGACCGGAACCACCTGCCGGACACGCCGGAACCACCGGCTCGACCCGCCGGAACGACCGCTGGACATGCAAAATCACCTGCCGGCTACGCCGGAAACACTTAGCGAACACTCCAGAATCACCTGCCGGGCATGCCGGAACCACCTCTCAGAAACGCCAGAACCACGTGCCAATGACCCCGGAAGCACCTGCCGAGCACGCCGGAACCACCTGCTCGACTCGCCTGAAACACCTGCCGGACACGCAAAAATCACCTGCCGGCTACGCCACAACCAGTTGGGGAACACTTCGGAATCACCTGCCGGGCTTGCTGGAACCACCTGCCGGTCATGCCAAAATCACCTGCCAACTACGCCAGTACCACTTGGCGGACACTGTGGAAACACCTGTCGGGCCGGCCGGAACCACATCTCAGACGTGCCAGAACCATGTGCATGAGATGCTGGAACCACACCCCGAACGGACGGAAAACACCTGCCAGACCCGTCTGAACAACCTGCCGAGCACGCCAGAGCCACCTGCTCGACTCGCCGGAACCACCTACCTGACATGCCCAAATCACCAGCCGGGTATGCCAGAACCACTTGGCGGACAGTCCGGAATCATCTGCCGCACATGCCGGAACCAGCTCTCAGACACACCAGAACCACGTGCCGGAGACGCCGGAAGCACCTGCCGAGCATGCCGGAGCCACCTGCTCGACTCGCCAGAAACACCTGCCGGACATGCCAAAATCACCTGCCGGGTATGCCAGAACCACCTGGCGGACACTCGGAAATCACCTGTCGAGCATGCCGGAACCACCTCTCAGACGTGCCGGAAGCACGTGCCGGACACGCCGGAATCACCTACCGGACAGACCGGAGCCACCTGCCGAGCACGCCGGAGCCACCTGTTCGACTCGCTGGAACCACCTGACGGACAGGCCAATATCAACTGCTGGCTATGCCAGAACCACCTGGAGGACGGTCCGGAATCACCTGCCAGCCATGGCGGAACCACCTCTCAGACGTACCAGAACCACCTTCCGGAGAAGCTGGAAACACGTCCTGGACAGTCTGGAACCACCTGCCGGCCAAGCCTGAACCACCTGCCAAGCACAACGGAACAACCTGCCAGACACGCCAAAATCACCTGCGTGTTATGCCAGAACCACTTGGAGGACTCTCTGGGATGACCTGCCGGGCATGCCGGAACCACCTCTCAGACGTGCCAGAACCATGTGGCGGACAGTCCGGAATCACCTGTTGGGCATGCGCAACCACCTCTGAGACGTACCAGAACCACATGCCGTGCAGGCTGGAACCACGTACCGGACAGACCGGAATCACCTTTCGGGCATGCCGGAACCACCTGTCAGATGTGCCAGAAACACGTGCCGGAGACGCCGGAAGCACCTGCCAAGCACGTTGGAACCACCTGCTCAACTCGCCTGAACCACCTGCCGGACATGCCAAAATCACCTGCCGACTATGCCAGAACCACTTGGCGAACACTCCGGAATCACTTGCCGGGCATGCAGGAACCACCTCTCAGACATGCCAGAACCCCGTGCCAATGACCCCGGAAGCACCAGCCGAGCACGCCGGAACCACCTGCTCGACTCGCCAGAACCACCTGCCGATCACGCAAAAATCACCTGCCGGCTACGCCACAACCAGTTGGTGAACACTTTGGAATCACCTGCCAGGCTTGCTGGAACCACCTGCCAGTCATGCCAAAATCACCTGCCAACTACGCCAGAACCGCTTGGCGGACACTGCGGAAACACCTGTCGGGCCGGCTGGAACCACATCTCAGACGTGCCAGAAACGTGTTCATGAGATGCTGGAACCACACCCCGAAAAGACGGATACCACCTGCCAGAACCGCCTGAACCACCTGCTGAGCACGCCGGAACCACCTGCTCGACTCACCGGTACCACCTCCCTGACACGCCAAAATCACCTGCTGGGTATGGCAGAACCACTTGGCGGACACTCCGGAATCATCTGCCGGACATGCCGGAACCAGATCTCCGACACACCAGAACCAAGTGCCGGAGACGCCGGAAGCACCTGCCGAGCATGCCGGAGCCACCTGCTCGACTCGCCAGAAAGACCTGCCGGACACGCCAAAATCACCTGCCGGGTATGCCAGAACCACCTGGCGCACACTACGGAATCACCTGCCGCGCATGCCGGAACCACCTCTCAGACGTGCCGGAAGCACGTGCCAGACACGCCGGAAACACCTACCGGACAGACCGGAGCCACCTGCCGAGCACGCCGGAGCCACCTGTTCGACTCGCCGGAACCACCAGCCGGACAGGCCAATATCAACTGCTGGCTATGCCGGAACCACCTGGGGGACGGTCCGGAATCACCTGCCAGCCATGGCGGAACCACCTCTCAGACGTACCACAACCACCTGCCGGAGAAGCTGGAAACACGTCCTGGACAGTCTGGAACCACCTGCCGGCCAAGCCTGAACCACCTGCCAAGCACAGCGGTACAACCTGCCAGACACGCCAAAATCACCTGCGTGTTATGCCAGAACCACTTGGAGGACTCTCTGGGATGACCTGCCGGGCATGCCGGAACCACCTCTCAGACGTGCCAGAACCATGTGGCGGACAGTCCGGAATCACCTGTTGGGCATGCGCAACCACCTCTGAGACGTACCAGAACCACATGCCGTGCAGGCTGGAACCACCTACCGGACAGACCGGAATCACCTTTCGGGCATGCCGGAACCACCTGTCAGACGTGCCAGAAACACGTGCCGGAGACGCCGGAAGCACCTGCCAAGCACGTTGGAACCACCTGCTCAACTCGCCTGAACCACCTGCCGGACATGCCAAAATCACCTGCCGACTATGCCAGAACCACTTGGCGAACACTCCGGAATCACTTGCCGGGCATGCAGGAACCACCTCTCAGACATGCCAGAACCCCGTGCCAATGACCCCGGAAGCACCAGCCGAGCACGCCAGAACCACCTGCTCGACTCGCAAGAACCACCTGCCGATCACGCAAAAATCACCTGCCGGCTACGCCACAACCAGTTGGTGAACACTTTGGAATCACCTGCCAGGCTTGCTGGAACCACCTGCCAGTCATGCCAAAATCACCTGCCAACTACGCCAGAACCGCTTGGCGGACACTGCGGAAACACCTGTCGGGCCGGCTGGAACCACATCTCAGACGTGCCAGAAACGTGTTCATGAGATGCTGGAACCACACCCCGAACAGACGGATACCACCTGCCAGAACCGCCTGAACCATCTGCTGAGCACGCCGGAACCACCTGCTCGACTCACCGGTACCACGTCCCTGACACGCCAAAATCACCTGCTGGGTATGGCAGAAACACTTGGCGGACACTCCAGAATCATCTGCCGGACATGCCGGAACCAGCTCTCAGACACACCAGAACCACGTGCCGGAGACGCCGGAAGCACCTGCCGAGCATGCCGGAGCCACCTGCTCGACTCGCCAGAAACACCTGCCGGACACGCCAAAATCACCTGCCGGGTATGCCAGAACCACCTGGCGCACACTACGGAATCACCTGCCGCGCATGCCGGAACCACCTCTCAGACGTGCCGGAAGCACGTGCCAGACACGCCGGAAACACCTACCGGACAGACCGGAACCACCTGCCAAGAACGCCGGAGCCACCTGTTCGACTCGCTGGAACCACCTGCCGGACAGGCCAATATCAACTGCTGGCTATGCCAGAACCACCTGGGGGACAGTCCGGGATCACCTGCCAGCCATGGCGGAACCACCTCTCAGACGTACCAGAACCACCTGCCGGAGAAGCAGGAAACACGTCCTGGACAGACTGGAACCACGTGACGGCCATGCCTGAACCACCTGCCGAGCACGGCGGAACCACCTGCCGGACACGCCAAAGTCACCTGCGGGCTACGCCAGAACCACTTGGATGACTCTCCGAAATGACCTGCCGGGCATGTTGTAACCACCTCTCAGACGTGCCAGAAGCACATGGCGGACAGTCCGGAATCACCTGTTGGGCATACGCAACCACCTCTGACACGTACCAGAACCACGTGCCGTGCACGCCGGAACCACCTACCGGACAGACCGGAATCAACTTTTGGGCATGCCGGAACCACCAGTCAGATGTGCCAGAAACACGTGCCGGAGACGCCGGAAGCACCTGCCGAGCACGTCGCAACCACCTGCTCAACTCGCCTGAACCACCTGCCGGACACGCCAAAATCACCTGCCCGCTACACCAGCACCACTTCGGGGACAAGCCGGAATCACGTGAGGGGCATGCCGGCACAGCCTCTCAGACTGAAACTCTTGCCGGACACCACAGAACCACCTGCCGGACAGACCGGAACCACCTGCCGGACACGCCGGAACCACCGGCTCGACCCGCCGGAACGACCGCTGGACATGCAAAATCACCTGCCGGCTACGCCGGAAACACTTAGCGAACACTCCGGAATCACCTGCCGGGCATGCCGGAACCACCTCTCAGATACGCCAGAACCACGTGCCAATGACCCCGGAAGCACCTGCCGAGCACGCCGGAACCACCTGCTCGACTCGCCTGAAACACCTGCCGGACACGCAAAAGTCACCTGCCGGCTACGCCACAACCAGTTGGGGAACACTTCGGAATCACCTGCCGGGCTTGCTGGAACCACCTGCCGGTCATGCCAAAATCACCTGCCAACTACGCCAGTACCACTTGGCGGACACTGTGGAAACACCTGTCGGGCCGGCCGGAACCACATCTCAGACGTGCCAGAACCATGTGCATGAGATGCTGGAACCACACCGCGAACAGACGGAAAACACCTGCCAGACCCGTCTGAACAACCTGCCGAGCACGCCGGAGCCACCTGCTCGACTCGCCGGAACCACCTACCTGACATGCCAAAATCACCAGCCGGGTATGCCAGAACCACTTGGCGGACACTCCGGAATCATCTGCCGGACATGCCGGAACCAGCTCTCAGACACACCAGAACCACGTGCCGGAGACGCTGGAAGCACCTGCCGAGCATGCCGGAGCCACCTGCTCGACTCGCCAGAAACACCTGCCGGACACGCCAAAATCACCTGCCGGGTACGCCAGAACCACCTGGCGGACACTCCGAAATCACCTGTCGCGCATGCCGGAACCACCTCTCAGACGTGCCGGAAGCACGTGCCGGACACGCCGGAATCACCTACCGGACAGACCGGAGCCACCTGCCGAGCACGCCGGAGCCACCTGTTCGACTCGCCGGAACCACCTGCCGGACAGGCCAATATCAACTGCTGGCTATGCCAGAACCACCTGGGGGACGGTCCGGAATCACCTGCCAGCCATGGCGGAACCACCTCTCAGACGTACCAGAACCACCTGCCGGAGAAGCTGGAAACACGTCCTGGACAGTCTGGAACCACCTGCCGGCCAAGCCTGAACCACCTGCCAAGCACAACGGAACAACCTGCCAGACACGCCAAAATCACCTGCGTGTTATGCCAGAACCACTTGGAGGACTCTCTGGGATGACCTGCCGGGCATGCCGGAACCACCTCTCAGACGTGCCAGAACCATGTGGCGGACAGTCCGGAATCACCTGTTGGGCATGCGCAACCACCTCTGAGACGTACCAGAACCACATGCCGTGCAGGCTGGAACCACCTACCGGACAGACCGGAATCACCTTTCGCGCATGCCGGAACCACCTGTCAGATGTGCCAGAAACACGTGCCGGAGACGCCGGAAGCACCTGCCAAGCACGTTGGAACCACCTGCTCAACTCGCCTGAACCACCTGCCGGACATGCCAAAATCACCTGCCGACTATGCCAGAACCACTTGGCGAACACTCCGGAATCACTTGCCGGGCATGCAGGAACCACCTCTCAGACATGCCAGAACCCCGTGCCAATGACCCCGGAAGCACCAGCCGAGCACGCCGGAACCACCTGCTCGACTCGCCAGAACCACCTGCCGATCACGCAAAAATCACCTGCCGGCTACGCCACAACCAGTTGGTGAACACTTTGGAATCACCTGCCAGGCTTGCTGGAACCACCTGCCAGTCATGCCAAAATCACCTGCCAACTACGCCAGAACCGCTTGGCGGACACTGCGGAAACACCTGTCGGGCCGGCTGGAACCACATCTCAGACGTGCCAGAAACGTGTTCATGAGATGCTGGAACCACACCCCGAACAGACGGATACCACCTGCCAGAACCGCCTAAACCACCTGCTGAGCACGCCGGAACCACCTGCTCGACTCACCGGTACCACGTCCCTGACACGCCAAAATCACCTGCGGGGTATGGCAGAACCACTTGGCGGACACTCCGGAATCATCTGCCGGACATGCCGGAACCAGCTCTCAGACACACCAGAACCAAGTGCCGGAGACGCCAGAAGCACCTGCCGAGCATGCCGGAGCCACCTGCTCGACTCGCCAGAAACACCTGCCGGACACGCCAAAATCACCTGCCGGGTATGCCAGAACCACCTGTCGGACACTACGGAATCACCTGCCGCGCATGCCGGAACCACCTCTCAGACGTGCCGGAAGCACGTGCCAGACACGCCGGAAACACCTACCGGACAGACCGGAACCACCTGCCAAGAACGCCGGAGCCACCTGTTCGACTCGCTGGAACCACCTGCCGGACAGGCCAATATCAACTGCTGGCTATGCCAGAACCACCTGGGGGACAGTCCGGGATCACCTGCCAGCCATGGCGGAACCACCTCTCAGACGTACCAGAACCACCTGCCGGAGAAGCAGGAAACACGTCCTGGACAGACTGGAACCACGTGACGGCCATGCCTGAACCACCTGCCGAGCACGGCGGAACCACCTGCCGGACACGCCAAAATCACCTGCGGGCTACGCCAGAACCACTTGGACGACTCTCCGAAATGACCTGCCGGGCATGTTGGAACCACCTCTCAGACGTGCCAGAAGCACGTGGCGGACAGTCCGGAATCACCTGTTGGGCATACGCAACCACCTCTGACACGTACCAGAACCACGTGCCGTGCACGCCGGAACCACCTACCGGACAGACCGGAATCAACTTTTGGGCATGCCGGAACCACCAGTCAGATGTGCCAGAAACACGTGCCGGAGACGCCAGAAGCACCTGCCGAGCACGTCGCAACCACCTGCTCAACTCGCCTGAACCACCTGCCGGACACGCCAAAATCACCTGCCCGCTACACCAGCACCACTTCGGGGACAAGCCGGAATCACGTGAGGGGCATGCCGGCACAGCCTCTCAGACTGAAACTCGTGCCGGACACCACAGAACCACCTGCCGGACAGACCGGAACCACCTGCCGGACACGCCGGAACCACCGGCTCGACCCGCCGGAACGACCGCTGGACATGCAAAATCACCTGCCGGCTACGCCGGAAACACTTAGCGAACACTCCGGAATCACCTGCCGGGCATGCCGGAACCACCTCTCAGATACGCCAGAACCACGTGCCAATGACCCCGGAAGCACCTGCCGAGCACGCCGGAACCACCTGCTCGACTCGCCTGAAACACCTGCCGGACACGCAAAAATCACCTGCCGGCTACGCCACAACCAGTTGGGGAACACTTCGGAATCACCTGCCGGGCTTGCTGGAACCACCTGCCGGTCATGCCAAAATCACCTGCCAACTACGCCAGTACCACTTGGCGGACACTGTGGAAACACCTGTCGGGCCGGCCGGAACCACATCTCAGACGTGCCAGAACCATGTGCATGAGATGCTGGAACCACACCGCGAACAGACGGAAAACACCTGCCAGACCCGTCTGAACAACCTGCCGAGCACGCCGGAGCCACCTGCTCGACTCGCCGGAACCACCTACCTGACATGCCAAAATCACCAGCCGGGTATGCCAGAACCACTTGGCGGACACTCCGGAATCATCTGCCGGACATGCCGGAACCAGCTCTCAGACACACCAGAACCACGTGCCGGAGACGCCGGAAGCACCTGCCGAGCATGCCGGAGCCACCTGCTCGACTCGCCAGAAACACCTGCCGGACACGCCAAAATCACCTGCCGGGTACGCCAGAACCACCTGGCGGACACTCCGAAATCACCTGTCGCGCATGCCGGAACCACCTCTCAGACGTGCCGGAAGCACGTGCCGGACACGCCGGAATCACCTACCGGACAGACCGGAGCCACCTGCCGAGCACGCCGGAGCCACCTGTTCGACTCGCCGGAACCACCTGACGGACAGGCCAATATCAACTGCTGGCTATGCCAGAACCACCTGGGGGACGGTCCGGAATCACCTGCCAGCCATGGCGGAACCACCTCTCAGACGTACCAGAACCACCTGCCGGAGAAGCTGGAAACACGTCCTGGACAGTCTGGAACCACCTGCCGGCCAAGCCTGAACCACCTGCCAAGCACAACGGAACAACCTGCCAGACACGCCAAAATCACCTGCGTGTTATGCCAGAACCACTTGGAGGACTCTCTGGGATGACCTGCCGGGCATGCCGGAACCACCTCTCAGACGTGCCAGAACCATGTGGCGGACAGTCCGGAATCACCTGTTGGGCATGCGCAACCACCTCTGAGACGTACCAGAACCACATGCCGTGCAGGCTGGAACCACCTACCGGACAGACCGGAATCACCTTTCGGGCATGCCGGAACCACCTGTCAGATGTGCCAGAAACACGTGCCGGAGACGCCGGAAGCACCTGCCAAGCACGTTGGAACCACCTGCTCAACTCGCCTGAACCACCTGCCGGACATGCCAAAATCACCTGCCGACTATGCCAGAACCACTTGGCGAACACTCCGGAATCACTTGCCGGGCATGCAGGAACCACCTCTCAGACATGCCAGAACCCCGTGCCAATGACCCCGGAAGCACCAGCCGAGCACGCCGGAACCACCTGCTCGACTCGCCAGAACCACCTGCCGATCACGCAAAAATCACCTGCCGGCTACGCCACAACCAGTTGGTGAACACTTTGGAATCACCTGCCAGGCTTGCTGGAACCACCTGCCAGTCATGCCAAAATCACCTGCCAACTACGCCAGAACCGCTTGGCGGACACTGCGGAAACACCTGTCGGGCCGGCTGGAACCACATCTCAGACGTGCCAGAAACGTGTTCATGAGATGCTGGAACCACACCCCGAACAGACGGATACCACCTGCCAGAACCGCCTAAACCACCTGCTGAGCACGCCGGAACCACCTGCTCGACTCACCGGTACCACGTCCCTGACACGCCAAAATCACCTGCGGGGTATGGCAGAACCACTTGGCGGACACTCCGGAATCATCTGCCGGACATGCCGGAACCAGCTCTCAGACACACCAGAACCAAGTGCCGGAGACGCCAGAAGCACCTGCCGAGCATGCCGGAGCCACCTGCTCGACTCGCCAGAAACACCAGCCGGACACGCCAAAATCACCTACCGGGTATGCCAGAACCACCTGGCGGACACTACGGAATCACCTGCCGCGCATGCCGGAACCACCTCTCAGACGTGCCGGAAGCACGTGCCAGACACGCCGGAAACACCTACCGGACAGACCGGAACCACCTGCCAAGAACGCCGGAGCCACCTGTTCGACTCGCTGGAACCACCTGCCGGACAGGCCAATATCAACTGCTGGCTATGCCAGAACCACCTGGGGGACAGTCCGGGATCACCTGCCAGCCATGGCGGAACCACCTCTCAGACGTACCAGAACCACCTGCCGGAGAAGCTGGAAACACGTCCTGGACAGACTGGAACCACGTGACGGCCATGCCTGAACCACCTGCCGAGCACGGCGGAACCACCTGCCGGACACGCCAAAATCACCTGCGGGCTACGCCAGAACCACTTGGACGACTCTCCGAAATGACCTGCCGGGCATGTTGGAACCACCTCTCAGACGTGCCAGAAGCACGTGGCGGACAGTCCGGAATCACCTGTTGGGCATACGCAACCACCTCTGACACGTACCAGAACCACGTGCCGTGCACGCCGGAACCACCTACCGGACAGACCGGAATCCAGTTTTGGGCATGCCGGAACCACCAGTCAGATGTGCCAGAAACACGTGCCGGAGACGCCGGAAGCACCTGCTGAGCACGTCGCAACCACCTGCTCAACTCGCCTGAACCACCTGCCGGACACGCCAAAATCACCTGCCCGCTACACCAGCACCACTTCGGGGACAAGCCGGAATCACGTGAGGGGCATGCCGGCACAGCCTCTCAGACTGAAACTCGTGCCGGACACCACAGAACCACCTGCCGGACAGACCGGAACCACCTGCCGGACACGCCGGAACCACCGGCTCGACCCGCCGGAACGACCGCTGGACATGCAAAATCACCTGCCGGCTACGCCAGAAACACTTAGCGAACACTCCGGAATCACCTGCCTGGTATGCCGGAACCACCTCTCAGATACGCCAGAACCACGTGCCAATGACCCCGGAAGCACCTGCCGAGCACGCCGGAACCACCTGCTCGACTCGCCTGAAACACCTGCCGGACACGCAAAAATCACCTGCCGGCTACGCCACAACCAGTTGGGGAACACTTCGGAATCACCTGCCGGGCTTGCTGGAACCACCTGCCGGTCATGCCAAAATCACCTGCCAACTACGCCAGTACCACTTGGCGGACACTGTGGAAACACCTGTCGGGCCGGCCGGAACCACATCTCAGACGTGCCAGAACCATGTGCATGAGATGCTGGAACCACACCGCGAACAGACGGAAAACACCTGCCAGACCCGTCTGAACAACCTGCCGAGCACGCCGGAGCCACCTGCTCGACTCGCCGGAACCACCTACCTGACATGCCAAAATCACCAGCCGGGTATGCCAGAACCACTTGGCGGACACTCCGGAATCATCTGCCGGACATGCCGGAACCAGCTCTCAGACACACCAGAACCACGTGCCGGAGATGCCGGAAGCACCTGCCGAGCATGCCGGAGCCACATGCTCGACTCGCCAGAAACACCTGCCGGACACGCCAAAATCACCTGCCGGGTACACCAGAACCACCTGGCGGACACTCCGAAATCACCTGTCGCGCATGCCGGAACCACCTCTCAGACGTGCCGGAAGCACGTGCCGGACACGCCGGAATCACCTACCGGACAGACCGGAGCCACCTGTTCGACTCGCTGGAACCACCTGCCGGACAGGCCAATATCAACTGCTGGCTATGCCAGAACCACCTGGGGGACGGTCCGGAATCACCTGCCAGCCATGGCGGAACCACCTCTCAGACGTACCAGAACCACCTGCCGGAGAAGCTGGAAACACGTCCTGGACAGTCTGGAACCACCTGCCGGCCAAGCCTGAACCACCTGCCAAGCACAACGGAACAACCTGCCAGACACGCCAAAATCACCTGCGTGTTATGCCAGAACCACTTGGAGGACTCTCTGGGATGACCTGCCGGGCATGCCGGAACCACCTCTCAGACGTGCCAGAACCATGTGGCGGACAGTCCGGAATCACCTGTTGGGCATGCGCAACCACCTCTGAGACGTACCAGAACCACATGCCGTGCAGGCTGGAACCACCTACCGGACAGACCGGAATCACCTTTCGGGCATGCCGGAACCACCTGTCAGATGTGCCAGAAACACGTGCCGGAGACGCCGGAAGCACCTGCCAAGCACGTTGGAACCACCTGCTCAACTCGCCTGAACCACCTGCCGGACATGCCAAAATCACCTGCCGACTATGCCAGAACCACTTGGCGAACACTCCGGAATCACTTGCCGGGCATGCAGGAACCACCTCTCAGACATGCCAGAACCCCGTGCCAATGACCCCGGAAGCACCAGCCGAGCACGCCGGAACCACCTGCTCGACTCGCCAGAACCACCTGCCGATCACGCAAAAATCACCTGCCGGCTACGCCACAACCAGTTGGTGAACACTTTGGAATCACCTGCCAGGCTTGCTGGAACCACCTGCCAGTCATGCCAAAATCACCTGCCAACTACGCCAGAACCGCTTGGCGGACACTGCGGAAACACCTGTCGGGCCGGCTGGAACCACATCTCAGACGTGCCAGAAACGTGTTCATGAGATGCTGGAACCACACCCCGAACAGACGGATACCACCTGCCAGAACCGCCTGAACCACCTGCTGAGCACGCCGGAACCACCTGCTCGACTCACCGGTACCACGTCCCTGACACGCCAAAATCACCTGCGGGGTATGGCAGAACCACTTGGCGGACACTCCGGAATCATCTGCCGGACATGCCGGAACCAGCTCTCAGACACACCAGAACCAAGTGCCGGAGATGCCGGAAGCACCTGCCGAGCATGCCGGAGCCACCTGCTCGACTCGCCAGAAACACCTGCCGGACACGCCAAAATCACCTGCCGGGTATGCCAGAACCACCTGTCGGACACTACGGAATCACCTGCCGCGCATGCCGGAACCACCTCTCAGACGTGCCGGAAGCACGTGCCAGACACGCCGGAAACACCTACCGGACAGACCGGAACCACCTGCCAAGAACGCCGGAGCCACCTGTTCGACTCGCTGGAACCACCTGCCGGACAGGCCAATATCAACTGCTGGCTATGCCAGAACCACCTGGGGGACAGTCCGGGATCACCTGCCAGCCATGGCGGAACCACCTCTCAGACGTACCAGAACCACCTGCCGGAGAAGAAGGAAACACGTCCTGGACAGACTGGAACCACTTGACGGCCATGCCTGAACCACCTGCCGAGCACGGCGGAACCACCTGCCGGACACGCCAAAATCACCTGCGGGCTACGCCAGAACCACTTGGACGACTCTCCGAAATGACCTGCCGGGCATGTTGGAACCACCTCTCAGACGTGCCAGAAGCACGTGGCGGACAGTCCGGAATCACCTGTTGGGCATACGCAACCACCTCTGACACGTACCAGAACCACGTGCCGTGCACGCCGGAACCACCTACCGGACAGACCGGAATCAACTTTTGGGCATGCCGGAACCACCAGTCAGATGTGCCCGAAACACGTGCCGGAGACGCCGGAAGCACCTGCCGAGCACGTCGCAACCACCTGCTCAACTCGCCTGAACCACCTGCCGGACACGCCAAAATCACCTGCCCGCTACAGAAGCACCACTTCGGGGACAAGCCGGAATCACGTGAGGGGCATGCCGGCACAGCCTTTCAGACTGAAACTCGTGCCGGACACCACAGAACCACCTGCCGGACAGACCGGAACCACCTGCCGGACACGCCGGAACCACCGGCTCGACCCGCCGGAACGACCGCTGGACATGCAAAATCACCTGCCGGCTACGCCGGAAACACTTAGCGAACACTCCGGAATCACCTGCCGGGCATGCCGGAACCACCTCTCAGATACGCCAGAACCACGTGCCAATGACCCCGGAAGCACCTGCCGAGCACGCCGGAACCACCTGCTCGACTCGCCTGAAACACCTGCCGGACACGCAAAAGTCACCTGCCGGCTACGCCACAACCAGTTGGGGAACACTTCGGAATCACCTGCCGGGCTTGCTGGAACCACCTGCCGGTCATGCCAAAATCACCTGCCAACTACGCCAGTACCACTTGGCGGACACTGTGGAAACACCTGTCGGGCCGGCCGGAACCACATCTCAGACGTGCCAGAACCATGTGCATGAGATGCTGGAACCACACCCCGAACAGACGGAAAACACCTGCCAGACCCGTCTGAACAACCTGCCGAGCACGCCGGAGCCACCTGCTCGACTCGCCGGAACCACCTACCTGACATGCCAAAATCACCAGCCGGGTATGCCAGAACCACTTGGCGGACACTCCGGAATCATCTGCCGGACATGCCGGAACCAGCTCTCAGACACACCAGAACCACGTGCCGGAGACGCCGGAAGCACCTGCCGAGCATGCCGGAGCCACCTGCTCGACTCGCCAGAAACACCTGCCGGACACGCCAAAATCACCTGCCGGGTACGCCAGAACCACCTGGCGGACACTCCGAAATCACCTGTCGCGCATGCCGGAACCACCTCTCAGACGTGCCGGAAGCACGTGCCGGACACGCCGGAATCACCTACTGGACAGACCGGAGCCACCTGCCGAGCACGCCGGAGCCACCTGTTCGACTCGCCGGAACCACCTGCCGGACAGGCCAATATCAACTGCTGGCTATGCCAGAACCACCTGGGGGACGGTCCGGAATCACCTGCCAGCCATGGCGGAACCACCTCTCAGACGTACCAGAACCACCTGCCGGAGAAGCTGGAAACACGTCCTGGACAGTCTGGAACCACCTGCCGGCCAAGCCTGAACCTCCTGCCTAGCACAATGGAACAACCTGCCAGACACGCCAAAATCACCTGCGTGTTATGCCAGAACCACTTGGAGGACTCTCTGGGATGACCTGCCGGGCATGCCGGAACCACCTCTCAGACGTGCCAGAACCATGTGGCGGACAGTCCGGAATCACCTGTTGGGCATGCGCAACCACCTCTGAGACGTACCAGAACCACATGCCGTGCAGGCTGGAACCACCTACCGGACAGACCGGAATCAGCTTTCGGGCATGCCGGAACCACCTGTCAGATGTGCCAGAAACACGTGCCGGAGACGCCGGAAGCACCTGCCAAGCACGTTGGAACCACCTGCTCAACTCGCCTGAACCACCTGCCGGACATGCCAAAATCACCTGCCGACTATGCCAGAACCACTTGGCGAACACTCCGGAATCACTTGCCGGGCATGCAGGAATCACCTCTCAGACATGCCAGAACCCCGTGCCAATGACCCCGGAAGCACCAGCCGAGCACGCCGGAACCACCTGCTCGACTCGCCAGAACCACCTGCCGATCACGCAAAAATCACCTGCCGGCTACGCCACAACCAGTTGGTGAACACTTTGGAATCACCTGCCAGGCTTGCTGGAACCACCTGCCAGTCATGCCAAAATCACCTGCCAACTACGCCAGAACCGCTTGGCGGACACTGCGGAAACACCTGTCGGGCCGGCTGGAACCACATCTCAGACGTGCCAGAAACGTGTTCATGAGATGCTGGAACCACACCCCGAACAGACGGATACCACCTGCCAGAACCGCCTGAACCACCTGCTGAGCACGCCAGAACCACCTGCTCGACTCACCGGTACCACGTCCCTGACACGCCAAAATCACCTGCGGGGTATGGCAGAACCACTTGGCGGACACTCCGGAATCATCTGCCGGACATGCCGGAACCAGCTCTCAGACACACCAGAACCAAGTGCCGGAGACGCCAGAAGCACCTGCCGAGCATGCCGGAGCCACCTGCTCGACTCGCCAGAAACACCTGCCGGACACGCCAAAATCACCTACCGGGTATGCCAGAACCACCTGTCGGACACTACGGAATCACCTGCCGCGCATGCCGGAACCACCTCTCAGACGTGCCGGAAGCACGTGCCAGACACGCCGGAACCACCTACCGGACAGACCGGAACCACCTGCCAAGAACGCCGGAGCCACCTGTTCGACTCGCTGGAACCACCTGCCGGACAGGCCAATATCAACTGCTGGCTATGCCAGAACCACCTGGGGGACAGTCCGGGATCACCTGCCAGCCATGGCGGAACCACCTCTCAGACGTAGCAGAACCACCTGCTGGAGAAGCTGGAAACACGTCCTGGACAGACTGGAACCACGCGACGGCCATGCCTGAACCACCTGCCGAGCACGGCGGAACCACCTGCCGGACACGCCAAAATCACCTGCGGGCTACGCCAGAACCACTTGGACGACTCTCCGAAATGACCTGCCGGGCATGTTGGAACCACCTCTCAGACGTGCCAGAAGCACGTGGCGGACAGTCCGGAATCACCTGTT
The DNA here is from genome assembly GCF_037783145.1 of Equus przewalskii. Lineage (NCBI taxonomy): Eukaryota > Metazoa > Chordata > Mammalia > Perissodactyla > Equidae > Equus > Equus przewalskii. Next base: position 25,673 of record NW_027227316.1, on the reverse strand, counting down.
GGGCATACGCAACCACCTCTGACACATACCAGAACCACGTGCCGTGCACGCCGGAACCACCTACCGGACAGACCGGAATCAACTTTTGGGCATGCCGGAACCACCAGTCAGATGTGCCAGAAACACGTGCCGGAGACGCCGGAAGCACCTGCCGAGCACGTCGCAACCACCTGCTCAACTCGCCTGAACCACCTGCCGGACACGCCAAAATCACCTGCCCGCTACAGAAGCACCATTTCGGGGAGAAGCCGGAGTCACGTGAGGGGCATGCCGGCACAGCCTTTCAGACTGAAACTCGTGCCGGACACCACAGAACCACCTGCCGGACAGACCGGAACCACCTGCCGGACACGCCGGAACCACCGGCTCGACCCGCCGGAACGACCGCTGGACATGCAAAATCACCTGCCGGCTACGCCGGAAACACTTAGCGAACACTCCGGAATCACCTGCCGGGCATGCCGGAACCACCTCTCAGATACGCCAGAACCACGTGCCAATGACCCCGGAAGCACCTGCCGAGCACGCCGGAACCACCTGCTCGACTCGCCTGAAACACCTGCCGGACACGCAAAAGTCACCTGCCGGCTACGCCACAACCAGTTGGGGAACACTTCGGAATCACCTGCCGGGCTTGCTGGAACCACCTGCCGGTCATGCCAAAATCACCTGCCAACTACGCCAGTACCACTTGGCGGACACTGTGGAAACACCTGTCGGGCCGGCCGGAACCACATCTCAGACGTGCCAGAACCATGTGCATGAGATGCTGGAACCACACCCTGAACAGACGGAAAACACCTGCCAGACCCGTCTGAACAACCTGCCGAGCACGCCGGAGCCACCTGCTCGACTCGCCGGAACCACCTACCTGACATGCCAAAATCACCAGCCGGGTATGCCAGAACCACTTGGCGGACACTCCGGAATCATCTGCCGGACATGCCGGAACCAGCTCTCAGACACACCAGAACCACGTGCCGGAGACGCCGGAAGCACCTGCCGAGCATGCCGGAGCCACCTGCTCGACTCGCCAGAAACACCTGCCGGACACGCCAAAATCACCTGCCGGGTATGCCAGAACCACCTGGCGGACACTCCGAAATCACCTGTCGCGCATGCCGGAACCACCTCTCAGACGTGCCGGAAGCACGTGCCGGACACGCCGGAATCACCTACCGGACAGCCCGGAGCCACCTGCCGAGCACGCCGGAGCCACCTGTTCGACTCGCCGGAACCACCTGCCGGACAGGCCAATATCAACTGCTGGCTATGCCAGAACCACCTGGGGGACGGTCCGGAATCACCTGCCAGCCATGGCGGAACCACCTCTCAGACGTACCAGAACCACCTGCCGGAGAAGCTGGAAACACGTCCTGGACAGTCTGGAACCACCTGCCGGCCAAGCCTGAACCACCTGCCTAGCACAACGGAACAACCTGCCAGACACGCCAAAATCACCTGCGTGTTATGCCAGAACCACTTGGAGGACTCTCTGGGATGACCTGCCGGGCATGCCGGAACCACCTCTCAGACGTGCCAGAACCATGTGGCGGACAGTCCGGAATCACCTGTTGGGCATGCGCAACCACCTCTGAGACGTACCAGAACCACATGCCGTGCAGGCTGGAACCACCTACCGGACAGACCGGAATCAGCTTTCGGGCATGCCGGAACCACCTGTCAGATGTGCCAGAAACACGTGCCGGAGACGCCGGAAGCACCTGCCAAGCACGTTGGAACCACCTGCTCAACTCGCCTGAACCACCTGCCGGACATGCCAAAATCACCTGCCGACTATGCCAGAACCACTTGGCGAACACTCCGGAATCACTTGCCGGGCATGCAGGAATCACCTCTCAGACATGCCAGAACCCCGTGCCAATGACCCCGGAAGCACCAGCCGAGCACGCCGGAACCACCTGCTCGACTCGCCAGAACCACCTGCCGATCACGCAAAAATCACCTGCCGGCTACGCCACAACCAGTTGGTGAACACTTTGGAATCACCTGCCAGGCTTGCTGGAACCACCTGCCAGTCATGCCAAAATCACCTGCCAACTACGCCAGAACCGCTTGGCGGACACTGCGGAAACACCTGTCGGGCCGGCTGGAACCACATCTCAGACGTGCCAGAAACGTGTTCATGAGATGCTGGAACCACACCCCGAACAGACGGATACCACCTGCCAGAACCGCCTGAACCACCTGCTGAGCACGCCAGAACCACCTGCTCGACTCACCGGTACCACGTCCCTGACACGCCAAAATCACCTGCGGGGTATGGCAGAACCACTTGGCGGACACTCCGGAATCATCTGCCGGACATGCCGGAACCAGCTCTCAGACACACCAGAACCAAGTGCCGGAGACGCCAGAAGCACCTGCCGAGCATGCCGGAGCCACCTGCTCGACTCGCCAGAAACACCTGCCGGACACGCCAAAATCACCTACCGGGTATGCCAGAACCACCTGGCGGACACTACGGAATCACCTGCCGCGCATGCCGGAACCACCTCTCAGACGTGCCGGAAGCACGTGCCAGACACGCCGGAAACACCTACCGGACAGACCGGAACCACCTGCCAAGAACGCCGGAGCCACCTGTTCGACTCGCTGGAACCACCTGCCGGACAGGCCAATATCAACTGCTGGCTATGCCAGAACCACCTGGGGGACAGTCCGGGATCACCTGCCAGCCATGGCGGAACCACCTCTCAGACGTACCAGAACCACCTGCCGGAGAAGCTGGAAACACGTCCTGGACAGACTGGAACCACGTGACGGCCATGCCTGAACCACCTGCCGAGCACGGCGGAACCACCTGCCGGACACGCCAAAATCACCTGCGGGCTACGCCAGAACCACTTGGACGACTCTCCGAAATGACCTGCCGGGCATGTTGGAACCACCTCTCAGACGTGCCAGAAGCACGTGGCGGACAGTCCGGAATCACCTGTTGGGCATACGCAACCACCTCTGACACGTACCAGAACCACGTGCCGTGCACGCCGGAACCACCTACCGGACAGACCGGAATCCACTTTTGGGCATGCCGGAACCACCAGTCAGATGTGCCAGAAACACGTGCCGGAGACGCCGGAAGCACCTGCCGAGCACGTCGCAACCACCTGCTCAACTCGCCTGAACCACCTGCCGGACACGCCAAAATCACCTGCCCGCTACACCAGCACCACTTCGGGGACAAGCCGGAATCACGTGAGGGGCATGCCGGCACAGCCTCTCAGACTGAAACTCGTGCCGGACACCACAGAACCACCTGCCGGACAGACCGGAACCACCTGCCGGACACGCCGGAACCACCGGCTCGACCCGCCGGAACGACCGCTGGACATGCAAAATCACCTGCCGGCTACGCCAGAAACACTTAGCGAACACTCCGGAATCACCTGCCGGGTATGCCGGAACCACCTCTCAGATACGCCAGAACCACGTGCCAATGACCCCGGAAGCACCTGCCGAGCACGCCGGAACCACCTGCTCGACTCGCCTGAAACACCTGCCGGACACGCAAAAATCACCTGCCGGCTACGCCACAACCAGTTGGGGAACACTTCGGAATCACCTGCCGGGCTTGCTGGAACCACCTGCCGGTCATGCCAAAATCACCTGCCAACTACGCCAGTACCACTTGGCGGACACTGTGGAAACACCTGTCGGGCCGGCCGGAACCACATCTCAGACGTGCCAGAACCATGTGCATGAGATGCTGGAACCACACCGCGAACAGACGGAAAACACCTGCCAGACCCGTCTGAACAACCTGCCGAGCACGCCGGAGCCACCTGCTCGACTCGCCGGAACCACCTACCTGACATGCCAAAATCACCAGCCGGGTATGCCAGAACCACTTGGCGGACACTCCGGAATCATCTGCCGGACATGCCGGAACCAGCTCTCAGACACACCAGAACCACGTGCCGGAGACGCCGGAAGCACCTGCCGAGCATGCCGGAGCCACATGCTCGACTCGCCAGAAACACCTGCCGGACACGCCAAAATCACCTGCCGGGTACACCAGAACCACCTGGCGGACACTCCGAAATCACCTGTCGCGCATGCCGGAACCACCTCTCAGACGTGCCGGAAGCACGTGCCGGACACGCCGGAATCACCTACCGGACAGACCGGAGCCACCTGTTCGACTCGCTGGAACCACCTGCCGGACAGGCCAATATCAACTGCTGGCTATGCCAGAACCACCTGGGGGACGGTCCGGAATCACCTGCCAGCCATGGCGGAACCACCTCTCAGACGTACCAGAACCACCTGCCGGAGAAGCTGGAAACACGTCCTGGACAGTCTGGAACCACCTGCCGGCCAAGCCTGAACCACCTGCCAAGCACAACGGAACAACCTGCCAGACACGCCAAAATCACCTGCGTGTTATGCCAGAACCACTTGGAGGACTCTCTGGGATGACCTGCCAGGCATGCCGGAACCACCTCTCAGACGTGCCAGAACCATGTGGCGGACAGTCCGGAATCACCTGTTGGGCATGCGCAACCACCTCTGAGACGTACCAGAACCACATGCCGTGCAGGCTGGAAGCACCTACCGGACAGACCGGAATCACCTTTCGGGCATGCCGGAACCACCTGTCAGATGTGCCAGAAACGCGTGCCGGAGACGCCGGAAGCACCTGCCAAGCACGTTGGAACCACCTGCTCAACTCGCCTGAACCACCTGCCGGACATGCCAAAATCACCTGCCGACTATGCCAGAACCACTTGGCGAACACTCCGGAATCACTTGCCGGGCATGCAGGAACCACCTCTCAGACATGCCAGAACCCCGTGCCAATGACCCCGGAAGCACCAGCCGAGCACGCCGGAACCACCTGCTCGACTCGCCAGAACCACCTGCCGATCACGCAAAAATCACCTGCCGGCTACGCCACAACCAGTTGGTGAACACTTTGGAATCACCTGCCAGGCTTGCTGGAACCACCTGCCAGTCATGCCAAAATCACCTGCCAACTACGCCAGAACCGCTTGGCGGACACTGCGGAAACACCTGTCGGGCCGGCTGGAACCACATCTCAGACGTGCCAGAAACGTGTTCATGAGATGCTGGAACCACACCCCGAACAGACGGATACCACCTGCCAGAACCGCCTGAACCACCTGCTGAGCACGCCGGAACCACCTGCTCGACTCACCGGTACCACGTCCCTGACACGCCAAAATCACCTGCGGGGTATGGCAGAACCACTTGGCGGACACTCCGGAATCATCTGCCGGACATGCCGGAACCAGCTCTCAGACACACCAGAACCAAGTGCCGGAGATGCCGGAAGCACCTGCCGAGCATGCCGGAGCCACCTGCTCGACTCGCCAGAAACACCTGCCGGACACGCCAAAATCACCTGCCGGGTATGCCAGAACCACCTGTCGGACACTACGGAATCACCTGCCGCGCATGCCGGAACCACCTCTCAGACGTGCCGGAAGCACGTGCCAGACACGCCGGAAACACCTACCGGACAGACCGGAACCACCTGCCAAGAACGCCGGAGCCACCTGTTCGACTCGCTGGAACCACCTGCCGGACAGGCCAATATCAACTGCTGGCTATGCCAGAACCACCTGGGGGACAGTCCGGGATCACCTGCCAGCCATGGCGGAACCACCTCTCAGACGTACCAGAACCACCTGCCGGAGAAGAAGGAAACACGTCCTGGACAGACTGGAACCACTTGACGGCCATGCCTGAACCACCTGCCGAGCACGGCGGAACCACCTGCCGGACACGCCAAAATCACCTGCGGGCTACGCCAGAACCACTTGGACGACTCTCCGAAATGACCTGCCGGGCATGTTGGAACCACCTCTCAGACGTGCCAGAAGCACGTGGCGGACAGTCCGGAATCACCTGTTGGGCATACGCAACCACCTCTGACACGTACCAGAACCACGTGCCGTGCACGCCGGAACCACCTACCGGACAGACCGGAATCAACTTTTGGGCATGCCGGAACCACCAGTCAGATGTGCCCGAAACACGTGCCGGAGACGCCGGAAGCACCTGCCGAGCACGTCGCAACCACCTGCTCAACTCGCCTGAACCACCTGCCGGACACGCCAAAATCACCTGCCCGCTACAGAAGCACCACTTCGGGGACAAGCCGGAATCACGTGAGGGGCATGCCGGCACAGCCTTTCAGACTGAAACTCGTGCCGGACACCACAGAACCACCTGCCGGACAGACCGGAACCACCTGCCGGACACGCCGGAACCACCGGCTCGACCCGCCGGAACGACCGCTGGACATGCAAAATCACCTGCCGGCTACGCCGGAAACACTTAGCGAACACTCCGGAATCACCTGCCGGGCATGCCGGAACCACCTCTCAGATACGCCAGAACCACGTGCCAATGACCCCGGAAGCACCTGCCGAGCACGCCGGAACCACCTGCTCGACTCGCCTGAAACACCTGCCGGACACGCAAAAGTCACCTGCCGGCTACGCCACAACCAGTTGGGGAACACTTCGGAATCACCTGCCGGGCTTGCTGGAACCACCTGCCGGTCATGCCAAAATCACCTGCCAACTACGCCAGTACCACTTGGCGGACACTGTGGAAACACCTGTCGGGCCGGCCGGAACCACATCTCAGACGTGCCAGAACCATGTGCATGAGATGCTGGAACCACACCCCGAACAGACGGAAAACACCTGCCAGACCCGTCTGAACAACCTGCCGAGCACGCCGGAGCCACCTGCTCGACTCGCCGGAACCACCTACCTGACATGCCAAAATCACCAGCCGGGTATGCCAGAACCACTTGGCGGACACTCCGGAATCATCTGCCGGACATGCCGGAACCAGCTCTCAGACACACCAGAACCACGTGCCGGAGACGCCGGAAGCACCTGCCGAGCATGCCGGAGCCACCTGCTCGACTCGCCAGAAACACCTGCCGGACACGCCAAAATCACCTGCCGGGTACGCCAGAACCACCTGGCGGACACTCCGAAATCACCTGTCGCGCATGCCGGAACCACCTCTCAGACGTGCCGGAAGCACGTGCCGGACACGCCGGAATCACCTACTGGACAGACCGGAGCCACCTGCCGAGCACGCCGGAGCCACCTGTTCGACTCGCCGGAACCACCTGCCGGACAGGCCAATATCAACTGCTGGCTATGCCAGAACCACCTGGGGGACGGTCCGGAATCACCTGCCAGCCATGGCGGAACCACCTCTCAGACGTACCAGAACCACCTGCCGGAGAAGCTGGAAACACGTCCTGGACAGTCTGGAACCACCTGCCGGCCAAGCCTGAACCTCCTGCCTAGCACAACGGAACAACCTGCCAGACACGCCAAAATCACCTGCGTGTTATGCCAGAACCACTTGGAGGACTCTCTGGGATGACCTGCCGGGCATGCCGGAACCACCTCTCAGACGTGCCAGAACCATGTGGCGGACAGTCCGGAATCACCTGTTGGGCATGCGCAACCACCTCTGAGACGTACCAGAACCACATGCCGTGCAGGCTGGAACCACCTACCGGACAGACCGGAATCAGCTTTCGGGCATGCCGGAACCACCTGTCAGATGTGCCAGAAACACGTGCCGGAGACGCCGGAAGCACCTGCCAAGCACGTTGGAACCACCTGCTCAACTCGCCTGAACCACCTGCCGGACATGCCAAAATCACCTGCCGACTATGCCAGAACCACTTGGCGAACACTCCGGAATCACTTGCCGGGCATGCAGGAATCACCTCTCAGACATGCCAGAACCCCGTGCCAATGACCCCGGAAGCACCAGCCGAGCACGCCGGAACCACCTGCTCGACTCGCCAGAACCACCTGCCGATCACGCAAAAATCACCTGCCGGCTACGCCACAACCAGTTGGTGAACACTTTGGAATCACCTGCCAGGCTTGCTGGAACCACCTGCCAGTCATGCCAAAATCACCTGCCAACTACGCCAGAACCGCTTGGCGGACACTGCGGAAACACCTGTCGGGCCGGCTGGAACCACATCTCAGACGTGCCAGAAACGTGTTCATGAGATGCTGGAACCACACCCCGAACAGACGGATACCACCTGCCAGAACCGCCTGAACCACCTGCTGAGCACGCCAGAACCACCTGCTCGACTCACCGGTACCACGTCCCTGACACGCCAAAATCACCTGCGGGGTATGGCAGAACCACTTGGCGGACACTCCGGAATCATCTGCCGGACATGCCGGAACCAGCTCTCAGACACACCAGAACCAAGTGCCGGAGACGCCAGAAGCACCTGCCGAGCATGCCGGAGCCACCTGCTCGACTCGCCAGAAACACCTGCCGGACACGCCAAAATCACCTACCGGGTATGCCAGAACCACCTGTCGGACACTACGGAATCACCTGCCGCGCATGCCGGAACCACCTCTCAGACGTGCCGGAAGCACGTGCCAGACACGCCGGAAACACCTACCGGACAGACCGGAACCACCTGCCAAGAACGCCGGAGCCACCTGTTCGACTCGCTGGAACCACCTGCCGGACAGGCCAATATCAACTGCTGGCTATGCCAGAACCACCTGGGGGACAGTCCGGGATCACCTGCCAGCCATGGCGGAACCACCTCTCAGACGTAGCAGAACCACCTGCTGGAGAAGCTGGAAACACGTCCTGGACAGACTGGAACCACGCGACGGCCATGCCTGAACCACCTGCCGAGCACGGCGGAACCACCTGCCGGACACGCCAAAATCACCTGCGGGCTACGCCAGAACCACTTGGACGACTCTCCGAAATGACCTGCCGGGCATGTTGGAACCACCTCTCAGACGTGCCAGAAGCACGTGGCGGACAGTCCGGAATCACCTGTTGGGCATACGCAACCACCTCTGACACATACCAGAACCACGTGCCGTGCACGCCGGAACCACCTACCGGACAGACCGGAATCAACTTTTGGGCATGCCGGAACCACCAGTCAGATGTGCCAGAAACACGTGCCGGAGACGCCGGAAGCACCTGCCGAGCACGTCGCAACCACCTGCTCAACTCGCCTGAACCACCTGCCGGACACGCCAAAATCACCTGCCCGCTACAGAAGCACCATTTCGGGGAGAAGCCGGAGTCACGTGAGGGGCATGCCGGCACAGCCTTTCAGACTGAAACTCGTGCCGGACACCACAGAACCACCTGCCGGACAGACCGGAACCACCTGCCGGACACGCCGGAACCACCGGCTCGACCCGCCGGAACGACCGCTGGACATGCAAAATCACCTGCCGGCTACGCCGGAAACACTTAGCGAACACTCCGGAATCACCTGCCGGGCATGCCGGAACCACCTCTCAGATACGCCAGAACCACGTGCCAATGACCCCGGAAGCACCTGCCGAGCACGCCGGAACCACCTGCTCGACTCGCCTGAAACACCTGCCGGACACGCAAAAGTCACCTGCCGGCTACGCCACAACCAGTTGGGGAACACTTCGGAATCACCTGCCGGGCTTGCTGGAACCACCTGCCGGTCATGCCAAAATCACCTGCCAACTACGCCAGTACCACTTGGCGGACACTGTGGAAACACCTGTCGGGCCGGCCGGAACCACATCTCAGACGTGCCAGAACCATGTGCATGAGATGCTGGAACCACACCCCGAACAGACGGAAAACACCTGCCAGACCCGTCTGAACAACCTGCCGAGCACGCCGGAGCCACCTGCTCGACTCGCCGGAACCACCTACCTGACATGCCAAAATCACCAGCCGGGTATGCCAGAACCACTTGGCGGACACTCCGGAATCATCTGCCGGACATGCCGGAACCAGCTCTCAGACACACCAGAACCACGTGCCGGAGACGCCGGAAGCACCTGCCGAGCATGCCGGAGCCACCTGCTCGACTCGCCAGAAACACCTGCCGGACACGCCAAAATCACCTGCCGGGTACGCCAGAACCACCTGGCGGACACTCCGAAATCACCTGTCGCGCATGCCGGAACCACCTCTCAGACGTGCCGGAAGCACGTGCCGGACACGCCGGAATCACCTACCGGACAGCCCGGAGCCACCTGCCGAGCACGCCGGAGCCACCTGTTCGACTCGCCGGAACCACCTGCCGGACAGGCCAATATCAACTGCTGGCTATGCCAGAACCACCTGGGGGACGGTCCGGAATCACCTGCCAGCCATGGCGGAACCACCTCTCAGACGTACCAGAACCACCTGCCGGAGAAGCTGGAAACACGTCCTGGACAGTCTGGAACCACCTGCCGGCCAAGCCTGAACCACCTGCCTAGCACAACGGAACAACCTGCCAGACACGCCAAAATCACCTGCGTGTTATGCCAGAACCACTTGGAGGACTCTCTGGGATGACCTGCCGGGCATGCCGGAACCACCTCTCAGACGTGCCAGAACCATGTGGCGGACAGTCCGGAATCACCTGTTGGGCATGCGCAACCACCTCTGAGACGTACCAGAACCACATGCCGTGCAGGCTGGAACCACCTACCGGACAGACCGGAATCAGCTTTCGGGCATGCCGGAACCACCTGTCAGATGTGCCAGAAACACGTGCCGGAGACGCCGGAAGCACCTGCCAAGCACGTTGGAACCACCTGCTCAACTCGCCTGAACCACCTGCCGGACATGCCAAAATCACCTGCCGACTATGCCAGAACCACTTGGCGAACACTCCGGAATCACTTGCCGGGCATGCAGGAACCACCTCTCAGACATGCCAGAACCCCGTGCCAATGACCCCGGAAGCACCAGCCGAGCACGCCGGAACCACCTGCTCGACTCGCCAGAACCACCTGCCGATCACGCAAAAATCACCTGCCGGCTACGCCACAACCAGTTGGTGAACACTTTGGAATCACCTGCCAGGCTTGCTGGAACCACCTGCCAGTCATGCCAAAATCACCTGCCAACTACGCCAGAACCGCTTGGCGGACACTGCGGAAACACCTGTCGGGCCGGCTGGAACCACATCTCAGACGTGCCAGAAACGTGTTCATGAGATGCTGGAACCACACCCCGAACAGACGGATACCACCTGCCAGAACCGCCTGAACCACCTGCTGAGCACGCCGGAACCACCTGCTCGACTCACCGGTACCACGTCCCTGACACGCCAAAATCACCTGCTGGGTATGGCAGAACCACTTGGCGGACACTCCGGAATCATCTGCCGGACATGCCGGAACCAGCTCTCAGACACACCAGAACCAAGTGCCGGAGACGCCGGAAGCACCTGCCGAGCATGCCGGAGCCACCTGCTCGACTCGCCAGAAACACCTGCCGGACACGCCAAAATCACCTGCCGGGTATGCCAGAACCACCTGTCGGACACTACGGAATCACCTGCCGCGCATGCCGGAACCACCTCTCAGACGTGCCGGAAGCACGTGCCAGACACGCCGGAAACACCTACCGGACAGACCGGAACCACCTGCCAAGAACGCCGGAGCCACCTGTTCGACTCGCTGGAACCACCTGCCGGACAGGCCAATATCAACTGCTGGCTATGCCAGAACCACCTGGGGGACAGTCCGGGATCACCTGCCAGCCATGGCGGAACCACCTCTCAGACGTACCAGAACCACCTGCCGGAGAAGCTGGAAACACGTCCTGGACAGACTGGAACCACGTGACGGCCATGCCTGAACCACCTGCCGAGCACGGCGGAACCACCTGCCGGACACGCCAAAATCACCTGCGGGCTACGCCAGAACCACTTGGACGACTCTCCGAAATGACCTGCCGGGCATGTTGGAACCACCTCTCAGACGTGCCAGAAGCACGTGGCGGACAGTCCGGAATCACCTGTTGGGCATACGCAACCACCTCTGACACGTACCAGAACCACGTGCCGTGCACGCCGGAACCACCTACCGGACAGACCGGAATCAACTTTTGGGCATGCCGGAACCACCAGTCAGATGTGCCAGAAACACGTGCCGGAGACGCCGGAAGCACCTGCCGAGCACGTCGCAACCACCTGCTCAACTCGCCTGAACCACCTGCCGGACACGCCAAAATCACCTGCCCGCTACAGAAGCACCACTTCGGGGACAAGCCGGAATCACGTGAGGGGCATGCCGGCACAGCCTCTCAGACTGAAACTCGTGCCGGACACCACAGAACCACCTGCCGGACAGACCGGAACCACCTGCCGGACACGCCGGAACCACCGGCTCGACCCGCCGGAACGACCGCTGGACATGCAAAATCACCTGCCGGCTACGCCGGAAACACTTAGCGAACACTCCGGAATCACCTGCCGGGCATGCCGGAACCACCTCTCAGATACGCCAGAACCACGTGCCAATGACCCCGGAAGCACCTGCCGAGCACGCCGGAACCACCTGCTCGACTCGCCTGAAACACCTGCCGGACACGCAAAAGTCACCTGCCGGCTACGCCACAACCAGTTGGGGAACACTTCGGAATCACCTGCCGGGCTTGCTGGAACCACCTGCCGGTCATGCCAAAATCACCTGCCAACTACGCCAGTACCACTTGGCGGACACTGTGGAAACACCTGTCGGGCCGGCCGGAACCACATCTCAGACGTGCCAGAACCATGTGCATGAGATGCTGGAACCACACCGCGAACAGACGGAAAACACCTGCCAGACCCGTCTGAACAACCTGCCGAGCACGCCGGAGCCACCTGCTCGACTCGCCGGAACCACCTACCTGACATGCCAAAATCACCAGCCGGGTATGCCAGAACCACTTGGCGGACACTCCGGAATCATCTGCCGGACATGCCGGAACCAGCTCTCAGACACACCAGAACCACGTGCCGGAGACGCCGGAAGCACCTGCCGAGCATGCCGGAGCCACCTGCTCGACTCGCCAGAAACACCTGCCGGACACGCCAAAATCACCTGCCGGGTACGCCAGAACCACCTGGCGGACACTCCGAAATCACCTGTCGCGCATGCCGGAACCACCTCTCAGACGTGCCGGAAGCACGTGCCGGACACGCCGGAATCACCTACCGGACAGACCGGAGCCACCTGCCGAGCACGCCGGAGCCACCTGTTCGACTCGCTGGAACCACCTGCCGGACAGGCCAATATCAACTGCTGGCTATGCCAGAACCACCTGGGGGACGGTCCGGAATCACCTGCCAGCCATGGCGGAACCACCTCTCAGACGTACCAGAACCACCTGCCGGAGAAGCTGGAAACACGTCCTGGACAGTCTGGAACCACCTGCCGGCCAAGCCTGAACCACCTGCCAAGCACAACGGAACAACCTGCCAGACACGCCAAAATCACCTGCGTGTTATGCCAGAACCACTTGGAGGACTCTCTGGGATGACCTGCCGGGCATGCCGGAACCACCTCTCAGACGTGCCAGAACCATGTGGCGGACAGTCCGGAATCACCTGTTGGGCATGCGCAACCACCTCTGAGACGTACCAGAACCACATGCCGTGCAGGCTGGAACCACCTACCGGACAGACCGGAATCACCTTTCGGGCATGCCGGAACCACCTGTCAGATGTGCCAGAAACACGTGCCGGAGACGCCGGAAGCACCTGCCAAGCACGTTGGAACCACCTGCTCAACTCGCCTGAACCACCTGCCGGACATGCCAAAATCACCTGCCGACTATGCCAGAACCACTTGGCGAACACTCCGGAATCACTTGCCGGGCATGCAGGAACCACCTCTCAGACATGCCAGAACCCCGTGCCAATGACCCCGGAAGCACCAGCCGAGCACGCCGGAACCACCTGCTCGACTCGCCAGAACCACCTGCCGATCACGCAAAAATCACCTGCCGGCTACGCCACAACCAGTTGGTGAACACTTTGGAATCACCTGCCAGGCTTGCTGGAACCACCTGCCAGTCATGCCAAAATCACCTGCCAACTACGCCAGAACCGCTTGGCGGACACTGCGGAAACACCTGTCGGGCCGGCTGGAACCACATCTCAGACGTGCCAGAAACGTGTTCATGAGATGCTGGAACCACACCCCGAACAGACGGATACCACCTGCCAGAACCGCCTGAACCACCTGCTGAGCACGCCGGAACCACCTGCTCGACTCACCGGTACCACCTCCCTGACACGCCAAAATCACCTGCTGGGTATGGCAGAACCACTTGGCGGACACTCCGGAATCATCTGCCGGACATGCCGGAACCAGCTCTCAGACACACCAGAACCAAGTGCCGGAGACGCCGGAAGCACCTGCCGAGCATCCCGGAGCCACCTGCTCGAATCGCCAGAAACTCCTGCCGGACACGCCAAAATCACCTGCCGGGTACGCCAGAACCACCTGTCGGACACTACGGAATCACCTGCCGCGCATGCCGGAACCACCTCTCAGACGTGCCGGAAGCACGTGCCAGACACGCCGGAAACACCTACCGGACAGACCGGAACCACCTGCCAAGAACGCCGGAGCCACCTGTTCGACTCGCTGGAACCACCTGCCGGACAGGCCAATATCAACTGCTGGCTATGCCAGAACCACCTGGGGGACAGTCCGGGATCACCTGCCAGCCATGGTGGAACCACCTCTCAGACGTACCAGAACCACCTGCCGGAGAAGCTGGAAACACGTCCTGGACAGACTGGAACCACGTGACGGCCATGCCTGAACCACCTGCCGAGCACGGCGGAACCACCTGCCGGACACGCCAAAATCACCTGCGGGCTACGCCAGAACCACTTGGACGACTCTCCGAAATGACCTGCCGGGCATGTTGGAACCACCTCTCAGACGTGCCAGAAGCACGTGGCGGACAGTCCGGAATCACCTGTTGGGCATACGCAACCACCTCTGACACGTACCAGAACCACGTGCCGTGCACGCCGGAACCACCTACCGGACAGACCGGAATCCACTTTTGGGCATGCCGGAACCACCAGTCAGATGTGCCAGAAACACGTGCCGGAGACGCCGGAAGCACCTGCTGAGCACGTCGCAACCACCTGCTCAACTCGCCTGAACCACCTGCCGGACACGCCAAAATCACCTGCCCGCTACACCAGCACCACTTCGCGAACAAGCCGGAATCACGTGAGGGGCATGCCGGCACAACCTCTCAGACTGCCAAACCACGTGCCATGACCCCGGAAGCACCAGCCGAGCACGCCGGAACCACCTGCTCGACTCGCCAGAACCACCTGCCGGACACGCAAAAGTCACCTGCCGGCTACGCCACAACCAGTTGGGGAACACTTCGGAATCACCTGCCGGGCTTGCTGGAACCACCTGCCGGTCATGCCAAAATCACCTGCCAACTACGCCAGTACCACTTGGCGGACACTGTGGAAACACCTGTCGGGCCGGCCGGAACCACATCTCAGACGTGCCAGAACCATGTGCATGAGATGCTGGAACCACACCCCGAACAGACGGAAAACACCTGACAGACCGCTGAACCACCTGCCGAACACGCCGGAACCACCTGCTCGACTCGCCGGAACCACCGCTGACATGCAAAATCACCTGCTGGCTATGCCAGAAACACTTGGCGAACACTCCGGAATCACCTGCCGGGCATGCCGGAACCACCTCTCAGATACGCCAGAACCACGTGCCAGTGACGCCGGAAGCACCTGCCGAGCACGCCGGAACCACCTGCTCGACTCGCCAGAACCACCTGCCGGACACGCAAAAGTCACCTGCCGGCTACGCCAGAACCACCTGGGGAACACTTCGGAATCACCTGCCGCGCATGCCGGAACCACCTCTCAGACGTGCCGGAAGCACGTGCCGGACACGCCGGAATCACCTACCGGACAGACCGGAGCCACCTGCCGAGCACGCCGGAGCCACCTGTTCGACTCGCTGGAACCACCTGCCGGACAGGCCAATATCAACTGCTGGCTATGCCAGAACCACCTGGGGGACGGTCCGGAATCACCTGCCAGCCATGGCGGAACCACCTCTCAGACGTACCAGAACCACCTGCCGGAGAAGCTGGAAACACGTCCTGGACAGTCTGGAACCACCTGCCGGCCAAGCCTGAACCACCTGCCAAGCACAACGGAACAACCTGCCAGACACGCCAAAATCACCTGCGTGTTATGCCAGAACCACTTGGAGGACTCTCTGGGATGACCTGCCGGGCATGCCGGAACCACCTCTCAGACGTGCCAGAACCATGTGGCGGACAGTCCGGAATCACCTGTTGGGCATGCGCAACCACCTCTGAGACGTACCAGAACCACATGCCGTGCAGGCTGGAACCACCTACCGGACAGACCGGAATCACCTTTCGGGCATGCCGGAACCACCTGTCAGACGTGCCAGAAACACGTGCCGGAGACGCCGGAAGCACCTGCCAAGCACGTTGGAACCACCTGCTCAACTCGCCTGAACCACCTGCCGGACATGCCAAAATCACCTGCCGACTATGCCAGAACCACTTGGCGAACACTCCGGAATCACTTGCCGGGCATGCAGGAACCACCTCTCAGACATGCCAGAACCCCGTGCCAATGACCCCGGAAGCACCAGCCGAGCACGCCAGAACCACTTGCTCGACTCGCCAGAACCACCTGCCGATCACGCAAACATCACCTGCCGGCTACGCCACAACCAGTTGGTGAACACTTTGGAATCACCTGCCAGGCTTGCTGGAACCACCTGCCAGTCATGCCAAAATCACCTGCCAACTACGCCAGAACCGCTTGGCGGACACTGCGGAAACACCTGTCGGGCCGGCTGGAACCACATCTCAGACGTGCCAGAAACGTGTTCATGAGATGCTGGAACCACACCCCGAACAGACGGATACCACCTGCCAGAACCGCCTGAACCACCTGCTGAGCACGCCGGAACCACCTGCTCGACTCACCGGTACCACCTCCCTGACACGCCAAAATCACCTGCTGGGTATGCCAGAACCACTTGGCGGACACTCCGGAATCATCTGCCGGACATGCCGGAACCAGCTCTCAGACACACCAGAACCAAGTGCCGGAGACGCCGGAAGCACCTGCCGAGCATGCCGGAGCCACCTGCTCGACTCGCCAGAAACACCTGCCGGACACGCCAAAATCACCTGCCGGGTATGCCAGAACCACCTGGCGGACACTACGGAATCACCTGCCGCGCATGCCGGAACCACCTCTCAGACGTGCCGGAAGCACGTGCCGGACACGCCGGACACACCTACCGGGCAGACCGGAACCACCTGCCAAGAACGCCGGAGCCACCTGTTCGACTCGCTGGAACCACCTGCCGGACAGGCCAATATCAACTGCTGGCTATGCCAGAACCACCTGGGGGACAGTCCGGGATCACCTGCCAGCCATGGCGGAACCACCTCTCAGACGTACCAGAACCACCTGCCGGAGAAGCTGGAAACACGTCCTGGACAGACTGGAACCACGTGACGGCCATGCCTGAACCACCTGCCGAGCACGGCGGAACCACCTGCCGGACACGCCAAAATCACCTGCGGGCTACGCCAGAACCACTTGGACGACTCTCCGAAATGACCTGCCGGGCATGTTGGAACCACCTCTCAGACGTGCCAGAAGCACGTGGCGGACAGTCCGGAATCACCTGTTGGGCATACGCAACCACCTCTGACACGTAGCAGAACCACGTGCCGTGCACGCCGGAACCACCTACCGGACAGACCGGAATCAACTTTTGGGCATGCCGGAACCACCAGTCAGATGTGCCAGAAACATGTGCCGGAGACGCCGGAAGCACCTGCCGAGCACGTCGCAACCACCTGCTCAACTCGCCTGAACCACCTGCCGCACACGCCAAAATCACCTGCCCGCTACACCAGCACCACTTCGGGGACAAGCTGGAATCACGTGAGGGGCATGCCGGCACAGCCTCTCAGACTGAACCTCGTGCCGGACACCACAGAACCACCTGCCAGACAGACCGGAACCACCTGCCGGACACGCCGGAACCACCGGCTCGACCCGCCGGAACGACCGCTGGACATGCAAAATCACCTGCCGGCTACGACGGAAACACTTGGCGAACACTCCGGAATCACCTGCCGGGCATGCCGGAACCACCTCTCAGATATGCCAGAACCACGTGCCAATGACCCCGGAAGCACCTGCCGAGCACGCCGGAACCACCTGCTCGACTCGCCAGAACCACCTGCCGGACACGCAAAAATCACCTGCCGGCTACGCCACAACCAGTTGGGGAACACTTCGGAATCACCTGCCGGGCTTCCTGGAACCACCTGCCGGTCATGCCAAAATCACCTGCCAACTACGCCAGTACCACTTGGCGGACACTGTGGAAACACCTGTCGGGCCGGCCGGAACCACATCTCAGACGTGCCAGAACCATGTGCATGAGATGCTGGAACCACACCCCGAACGGACGGAAAACACCTGCCAGACCCGTCTGAACAGCCTGCCGAGCACGCCGGAGCCACCTGCTCGACTCGCCGGAACCACCTACCTGACACGCCCAAATCACCAGCCGGGTATGCCAGAACCACTTGGCGGACACTCCGGAATCATCTGCCAGACATGCCGGAGCCAGCTCTCAGACACACCAGAACCACGTGCCGGAGACGCCGGAAGCACCTGCCGAGCATGCCGGAGCCACCTGCTCGACTCGCCAGAAACACCTGCCGGACACGCCAAAATCACCTGCCGGGTACGCCAGAACCACTGGGCGGACACTCCGAAATCACCTGTCGCGCATGCCGGAACCACCTCTCAGACGTGCCGGAAGCACGTGCCAGACACGCCGGAAACACCTACCGGACAGACCGGAACCACCTGCCAACAACCCCGGAGCCACCTGTTCGACTCGCTGGAACCACCTGCCGGACAGGCCAATATCAACTGTTGGGTATGCCAGAACCACCTGGGGGACAGTCCGGGATCACCTGCCAGCCATGGCGGAACCACCTCTCAGACGTACCAGAACCACCTGCCGGAGAAGCTGGAAACACGTCCTGGACAGACTGGAACCACGTGACGGCCATGCCTGAACCACCTGCCGAGCACGGCGGAACCACCTGCCGGACACGCCAAAATCACCTGCGGGCTACGCCAGAACCACTTGGACGACTCTCCGAAATGACCTGCCGGGCATGTTGGAACCACCTCTCAGACGTGCCAGAAGCACGTGGCGGACAGTCCGGAATCACCTGTTGGGCATACGCAACCACCTCTGACACGTACCAGAACCACGTGCCGTGCACGCCGGAACCACCTACCGGACAGACCGGAATCAACTTTTGGGCATGCCGGAACCACCAGTCAGATGTGCCAGAAACACATGCCGGAGACGCCAGAAGAACCTGCCGAGCACGTCGCAACCACCTGCTCAACTCGCCTGAACCACCTGCCGGACACGCCAAAATCACCTGCCCGCTACACCAGCACCACTTTGGGGACAAGCCGGAATCACGTGAGGGGCATGCCGGCACAGCCTCTCAGACTGAAACTCTTGCCGGACACCACAGAACCACCTGCCGGACAGACCGGAACCACCTGCCGGACACGCCGGAACCACCGGCTCGACCCGCCGGAACGACCGCTGGACATGCAAAATCACCTGCCGGCTACGCCGGAAACACTTAGCGAACACTCCAGAATCACCTGCCGGGCATGCCGGAACCACCTCTCAGAAACGCCAGAACCACGTGCCAATGACCCCGGAAGCACCTGCCGAGCACGCCGGAACCACCTGCTCGACTCGCCTGAAACACCTGCCGGACACGCAAAAATCACCTGCCGGCTACGCCACAACCAGTTGGGGAACACTTCGGAATCACCTGCCGGGCTTGCTGGAACCACCTGCCGGTCATGCCAAAATCACCTGCCAACTACGCCAGTACCACTTGGCGGACACTGTGGAAACACCTGTCGGGCCGGCCGGAACCACATCTCAGACGTGCCAGAACCATGTGCATGAGATGCTGGAACCACACCCCGAACGGACGGAAAACACCTGCCAGACCCGTCTGAACAACCTGCCGAGCACGCCAGAGCCACCTGCTCGACTCGCCGGAACCACCTACCTGACATGCCCAAATCACCAGCCGGGTATGCCAGAACCACTTGGCGGACAGTCCGGAATCATCTGCCGCACATGCCGGAACCAGCTCTCAGACACACCAGAACCACGTGCCGGAGACGCCGGAAGCACCTGCCGAGCATGCCGGAGCCACCTGCTCGACTCGCCAGAAACACCTGCCGGACATGCCAAAATCACCTGCCGGGTATGCCAGAACCACCTGGCGGACACTCGGAAATCACCTGTCGAGCATGCCGGAACCACCTCTCAGACGTGCCGGAAGCACGTGCCGGACACGCCGGAATCACCTACCGGACAGACCGGAGCCACCTGCCGAGCACGCCGGAGCCACCTGTTCGACTCGCTGGAACCACCTGACGGACAGGCCAATATCAACTGCTGGCTATGCCAGAACCACCTGGAGGACGGTCCGGAATCACCTGCCAGCCATGGCGGAACCACCTCTCAGACGTACCAGAACCACCTTCCGGAGAAGCTGGAAACACGTCCTGGACAGTCTGGAACCACCTGCCGGCCAAGCCTGAACCACCTGCCAAGCACAACGGAACAACCTGCCAGACACGCCAAAATCACCTGCGTGTTATGCCAGAACCACTTGGAGGACTCTCTGGGATGACCTGCCGGGCATGCCGGAACCACCTCTCAGACGTGCCAGAACCATGTGGCGGACAGTCCGGAATCACCTGTTGGGCATGCGCAACCACCTCTGAGACGTACCAGAACCACATGCCGTGCAGGCTGGAACCACGTACCGGACAGACCGGAATCACCTTTCGGGCATGCCGGAACCACCTGTCAGATGTGCCAGAAACACGTGCCGGAGACGCCGGAAGCACCTGCCAAGCACGTTGGAACCACCTGCTCAACTCGCCTGAACCACCTGCCGGACATGCCAAAATCACCTGCCGACTATGCCAGAACCACTTGGCGAACACTCCGGAATCACTTGCCGGGCATGCAGGAACCACCTCTCAGACATGCCAGAACCCCGTGCCAATGACCCCGGAAGCACCAGCCGAGCATGCCGGAACCACCTGCTCGACTCGCCAGAACCACCTGCCGATCACGCAAAAATCACCTGCCGGCTACGCCACAACCAGTTGGTGAACACTTTGGAATCACCTGCCAGGCTTGCTGGAACCACCTGCCAGTCATGCCAAAATCACCTGCCAACTACGCCAGAACCGCTTGGCGGACACTGCGGAAACACCTGTCGGGCCGGCTGGAACCACATCTCAGACGTGCCAGAAACGTGTTCATGAGATGCTGGAACCACACCCCGAAAAGACGGATACCACCTGCCAGAACCGCCTGAACCACCTGCTGAGCACGCCGGAACCACCTGCTCGACTCACCGGTACCACCTCCCTGACACGCCAAAATCACCTGCTGGGTATGGCAGAACCACTTGGCGGACACTCCGGAATCATCTGCCGGACATGCCGGAACCAGATCTCCGACACACCAGAACCAAGTGCCGGAGACGCCGGAAGCACCTGCCGAGCATGCCGGAGCCACCTGCTCGACTCGCCAGAAAGACCTGCCGGACACGCCAAAATCACCTGCCGGGTATGCCAGAACCACCTGGCGCACACTACGGAATCACCTGCCGCGCATGCCGGAACCACCTCTCAGACGTGCCGGAAGCACGTGCCAGACACGCCGGAAACACCTACCGGACAGACCGGAGCCACCTGCCGAGCACGCCGGAGCCACCTGTTCGACTCGCCGGAACCACCAGCCGGACAGGCCAATATCAACTGCTGGCTATGCCGGAACCACCTGGGGGACGGTCCGGAATCACCTGCCAGCCATGGCGGAACCACCTCTCAGACGTACCACAACCACCTGCCGGAGAAGCTGGAAACACGTCCTGGACAGTCTGGAACCACCTGCCGGCCAAGCCTGAACCACCTGCCAAGCACAGCGGTACAACCTGCCAGACACGCCAAAATCACCTGCGTGTTATGCCAGAACCACTTGGAGGACTCTCTGGGATGACCTGCCGGGCATGCCGGAACCACCTCTCAGACGTGCCAGAACCATGTGGCGGACAGTCCGGAATCACCTGTTGGGCATGCGCAACCACCTCTGAGACGTACCAGAACCACATGCCGTGCAGGCTGGAACCACCTACCGGACAGACCGGAATCACCTTTCGGGCATGCCGGAACCACCTGTCAGACGTGCCAGAAACACGTGCCGGAGACGCCGGAAGCACCTGCCAAGCACGTTGGAACCACCTGCTCAACTCGCCTGAACCACCTGCCGGACATGCCAAAATCACCTGCCGACTATGCCAGAACCACTTGGCGAACACTCCGGAATCACTTGCCGGGCATGCAGGAACCACCTCTCAGACATGCCAGAACCCCGTGCCAATGACCCCGGAAGCACCAGCCGAGCACGCCAGAACCACCTGCTCGACTCGCCAGAACCACCTGCCGATCACGCAAAAATCACCTGCCGGCTACGCCACAACCAGTTGGTGAACACTTTGGAATCACCTGCCAGGCTTGCTGGAACCACCTGCCAGTCATGCCAAAATCACCTGCCAACTACGCCAGAACCGCTTGGCGGACACTGCGGAAACACCTGTCGGGCCGGCTGGAACCACATCTCAGACGTGCCAGAAACGTGTTCATGAGATGCTGGAACCACACCCCGAACAGACGGATACCACCTGCCAGAACCGCCTGAACCATCTGCTGAGCACGCCGGAACCACCTGCTCGACTCACCGGTACCACGTCCCTGACACGCCAAAATCACCTGCTGGGTATGGCAGAAACACTTGGCGGACACTCCAGAATCATCTGCCGGACATGCCGGAACCAGCTCTCAGACACACCAGAACCACGTGCCGGAGACGCCGGAAGCACCTGCCGAGCATGCCGGAGCCACCTGCTCGACTCGCCAGAAACACCTGCCGGACACGCCAAAATCACCTGCCGGGTATGCCAGAACCACCTGGCGCACACTACGGAATCACCTGCCGCGCATGCCGGAACCACCTCTCAGACGTGCCGGAAGCACGTGCCAGACACGCCGGAAACACCTACCGGACAGACCGGAACCACCTGCCAAGAACGCCGGAGCCACCTGTTCGACTCGCTGGAACCACCTGCCGGACAGGCCAATATCAACTGCTGGCTATGCCAGAACCACCTGGGGGACGGTCCGGGATCACCTGCCAGCCATGGCGGAACCACCTCTCAGACGTACCAGAACCACCTGCCGGAGAAGCAGGAAACACGTCCTGGACAGACTGGAACCACGTGACGGCCATGCCTGAACCACCTGCCGAGCACGGCGGAACCACCTGCCGGACACGCCAAAGTCACCTGCGGGCTACGCCAGAACCACTTGGACGACTCTCCGAAATGACCTGCCGGGCATGTTGGAACCACCTCTCAGACGTGCCAGAAGCACATGGCGGACAGTCCGGAATCACCTGTTGGGCATACGCAACCACCTCTGACACGTACCAGAACCACGTGCCGTGCACGCCGGAACCACCTACCGGACAGACCGGAATCAACTTTTGGGCATGCCGGAACCACCAGTCAGATGTGCCAGAAACACGTGCCGGAGACGCCAGAAGCACCTGCCGAGCACGTCGCAACCACCTGCTCAACTCGCCTGAACCACCTGCCGGACACGCCAAAATCACCTGCCCGCTACACCAGCACCACTTCGGGGACAAGCCGGAATCACGTGAGGGGCATGCCGGCACAGCCTCTCAGACTGAAACTCTTGCCGGACACCACAGAACCACCTGCCGGACAGACCGGAACCACCTGCCGGACACGCCGGAACCACCGGCTCGACCCGCCGGAACGACCGCTGGACATGCAAAATCACCTGCCGGCTACGCCGGAAACACTTAGCGAACACTCCGGAATCACCTGCCGGGCATGCCGGAACCACCTCTCAGATACGCCAGAACCACGTGCCAATGACCCCGGAAGCACCTGCCGAGCACGCCGGAACCACCTGCTCGACTCGCCTGAAACACCTGCCGGACACGCAAAAGTCACCTGCCGGCTACGCCACAACCAGTTGGGGAACACTTCGGAATCACCTGCCGGGCTTGCTGGAACCACCTGCCGGTCATGCCAAAATCACCTGCCAACTACGCCAGTACCACTTGGCGGACACTGTGGAAACACCTGTCGGGCCGGCCGGAACCACATCTCAGACGTGCCAGAACCATGTGCATGAGATGCTGGAACCACACCGCGAACAGACGGAAAACACCTGCCAGACCCGTCTGAACAACCTGCCGAGCACGCCGGAGCCACCTGCTCGACTCGCCGGAACCACCTACCTGACATGCCAAAATCACCAGCCGGGTATGCCAGAACCACTTGGCGGACACTCCGGAATCATCTGCCGGACATGCCGGAACCAGCTCTCAGACACACCAGAACCACGTGCCGGAGACGCTGGAAGCACCTGCCGAGCATGCCGGAGCCACCTGCTCGACTCGCCAGAAACACCTGCCGGACACGCCAAAATCACCTGCCGGGTACGCCAGAACCACCTGGCGGACACTCCGAAATCACCTGTCGCGCATGCCGGAACCACCTCTCAGACGTGCCGGAAGCACGTGCCGGACACGCCGGAATCACCTACCGGACAGACCGGAGCCACCTGCCGAGCACGCCGGAGCCACCTGTTCGACTCTCCGGAACCACCTGCCGGACAGGCCAATATCAACTGCTGGCTATGCCAGAACCACCTGGGGGACGGTCCGGAATCACCTGCCAGCCATGGCGGAACCACCTCTCAGACGTACCAGAACCACCTGCCGGAGAAGCTGGAAACACGTCCTGGACAGTCTGGAACCACCTGCCGGCCAAGCCTGAACCACCTGCCTAGCACAACGGAACAACCTGCCAGACACGCCAAAATCACCTGCGTGTTATGCCAGAACCACTTGGAGGACTCTCTGGGATGACCTGCCGGGCATGCCGGAACCACCTCTCAGACGTGCCAGAACCATGTGGCGGACAGTCCGGAATCACCTGTTGGGCATGCGCAACCACCTCTGAGACGTACCAGAACCACATGCCGTGCAGGCTGGAACCACCTACCGGACAGACCGGAATCACCTTTCGGGCATGCCGGAACCACCTGTCAGACGTGCCAGAAACACGTGCCGGAGACGCCGGAAGCACCTGCCAAGCACGTTGGAACCACCTGCTCAACTCGCCTGAACCACCTGCCGGACATGCCAAAATCACCTGCCGACTATGCCAGAACCACTTGGCGAACACTCCGGAATCACTTGCCGGGCATGCAGGAACCACCTCTCAGACATGCCAGAACCCCGTGCCAATGACCCCGGAAGCACCAGCCGAGCACGCCGGAACCACCTGCTCGACTCGCCAGAACCACCTGCCGATCACGCAAAAATCACCTGCCGGCTACGCCACAACCAGTTGGTGAACACTTTGGAATCACCTGCCAGGCTTGCTGGAACCACCTGCCAGTCATGCCAAAATCACCTGCCAACTACGCCAGAACCGCTTGGCGGACACTGCGGAAACACCTGTCGGGCCGGCTGGAACCACATCTCAGACGTGCCAGAAACGTGTTCATGAGATGCTGGAACCACACCCCGAACAGACGGATACCACCTGCCAGAACCGCCTAAACC
>NW_027227315.1:0-18512 GCF_037783145.1 Equus przewalskii | reverse complement strand
GTTATGCCAGAACCACTTGGAGGACTCTCTGCGATGACCTGCAGGGCATGCCGGAACCACCTCTCAGACGTGCCAGAACCATGTGGCGGACAGTCCGGAATCACCTGTTGGGCATGCGCAACCACCTCTGAGACGTACCAGAACCACATGCCGTGCAGGCTGGAACCACCTACCGGACAGACCGGAATCACCTTTTGGGCATGCCGGAACCACCTGTCAGATGTGCCAGAAGCACGTGCCAGACACGCCGGAAACACCTACCGGACAGACCGGAACTACCTGCCAAGAACCCGGAGCCACCTGTTCGACTCGCTGGAACCACCTGCCGGACTGGCCAATATCAACTCCTGGCTATGCCAGAACCACCTGGGGGACAGTACGGGATCACCTGCCAGCCATGGCGGAACCACCTCTCAGACGTACCAGAACCACCTCCCGGGGAAGCTGGAAACACGTCCTGGACAGACTGGAACCACGTGACGGCAATGCCGGAACCACCTGCCGGACAAGCCAAAATCACCTGCAGGCTACGCCAGAACCACGTGGACGACTCTCCGAAATGACCTGCCGGGCATGTTGGAACCACCTCTCAGACGTGCCAGAAGCACGTGGCGGACAGTCCGGGATCACCTGTTCGGCATACGCAACCACCTCTGAGACGTACCAGAACCACGTGCCGTGCACGCCGGAACCACCTACCGGACAGACCGGAATCACCTTTCGGGCATGCCGGAACCACCAGTCAGATGTGCCAGAAACACGTGCCGGAGACGCCGGAAGCACCTGCCTAGCACGTTGGAACCACCTGCTCAACTAGCCTGAACCACCTGCCGGACATGCCAAAATCACCTGCCGACTATGCCAGAACCACTTGGCGAACACTCCGGAATCACTTGCCGGGCAAGCAGGAACCACCTCTCAGACATGCCAGAACCCCGTGCCAATGACCCCGGAAGCACCAGCCGAGCACGCCGGAACCACCTGCTCGACTCGCCAGAACCACCTGCCGATCACGCAAAAATCACCTGCCGGCTACGCCACAACCAGTTGGTGAACACTTTGGAATCACCTGCCAGGCTTGCTGGAACCACCTGCCGGTCATGACAAAATCACCTGCCGACTACGCCAGAAACGCTTGGCGGACACTGCGGAAACACCTGTCGGGCCGGCCGGAACCACATCTCAGACGTGCCAGAAACGTGTTCATGCGATGCTGGAACCACACCCCGAACAGACGGAAAACACCTGCCAGACCCGTCTGAACAACCTGCCGAGCACGCCGGAGCCACATGCTCGACTCGCCGGAACCACCTACCTGACACGCCAAAATCACCAGCCGGGTATGCCAGAACCACTTGGCGGACACTCCGGAATCATCTGCCGGACATGCCGGAACCAGCTCTCAGACACACCAGAACCACGTGCCGGAGACGCCGGAAGCACCTGCCGAGCATGCCGGAGCCACCTGCTCGACTCGCCAGAAACACCTGCCGGACACGCCAAAATCACCTGCCGGGTACGCCAGAACCACCTGGCGGACACTCCGAAATCACCTGTCGCGCATGCCGGAACCACCTCTCAGACGTGCCGGCCCCACGTGCCGGACACGCCGGAATCACCTACCGGACAGACCGGAACCACCTGCCGAGCACGCCGGAGCCACTTGTTCGACGCCCTGGAACCACCTGCCGGACAGGCCAATATCAACTGCTGGCTATGCCAGAACCACCTGGGGGACAGTCCGGGATCACCTGCCAGCCATGGCGGAACCACCTCTCAGACGTACCAGAACCACCTGCCGGAGAAGCTGGAAACACGTCCTCGACAGTCTGGAACCACCTGCCGGCCAAGCCTGAACCACCTGCCAAGCACAACGGAACAACCTGCCAGACACGCCAAAATCACCTGCGTGTTATGCCAGAACCACTTGGAGGACTCTCTGGGATGACCTGCCGGGCATGCCGGAACCACCTCTCAGACGTGCCAGAACCATGTGGCGGACAGTCCGGAATCACCTGTTGGGCATGCGCAACCACCTCTGAGACGTACCAGAACCACATGCCGTGCAGGCTGGAACCACCTACCGGACAGACCGGAATCACCTTTCGGGCATGCCGGAACCACCTGTCAGATGTGCCAGAAACACGTGCCGGAGACGCCGGAAGCACCTGCCAAGCACGTTGGAACCACCTGCTCAACTCGCCTGAACCACCTGCCGGACATGCCAAAATCACCTGCCGACTATGCCAGAACCCCTTGGGGAACACTCCGGAATCACCTGTCGGGCATGCCGGAACCACCTCTCAGATATGCCAGAACCCCGTGCCAATGACCCCGGAAGCACCAGCCGGACACGCCGGAACCACCTGCTCGACTCGCCAGAACCACCTGCGGGACACGCAAAAATCACCTGCCGGCTACGCCACAACCAGTTGGTGAACACTTTGGAATCACCTGCCAGGCTTGCTGGAACCACCTGCCGGTCATGCCAAAATCACCTGCCGACTACGCCAGAACCACTTGGCGGACACTGCGGAAACACCTGTCGGGCCGGCTGGAAACACATCTCAGACGTGCCAGAAACGTGTTCATGAGATGCTGAAACCGCACCCCGAACACACGGTTACCACCTGCCAGAACCGCCTGAACCACCAGCTGAGCACGCCGGAACCACCTGCTCGACTCACCGGTACCACCTCCCTGACACGTCAAAATCACCTGCTGGGTATGCCAGAACCACTTGGCGGACACTCCGGAATCATCTGCCGGACATGCCGGAACCAGCTTTCAGACACAGCAGAACCAAGTGACGGAGACGCCGGAAGCACCTGCCGAGCATGCCGGAGCCACCTGCTCGACTCGCCAGAAACACCTGCCGGACACGCCAAAATCACCTGCCGGGTATGCCAGAACCACCTGGCGGACAATATGGAATCACCTGCCGCGCATGCCAGAACCACCTCTCAGACGTGCCGGAAGCACGTGCCAGACACGCCGGAATCACCTACCGGACAGACCGGAACCACCTGCCAAGAACGCCGGAGCCACCTGTTCCACTCGCTGGAACCACCTGCCGGACAGGCCAACATCAACTGCTGGCTATGCCAGAACGACCTGGGGGACAGTCCGGGATCACCTGCCAGCCATGGCGGAACCACCTCTCAGACGTACCACAACCACCTGCTGGAAAAGCTGGAAACACGTCCTGGACAGACTGGAACCACGTGACGTCCAAGCCTGAACCACCTGCCAAGCACAACGGAACAACCTGCCAGACACGCCAAAATCACCTGCGTGTTATGCCAGAACCACTTGGAGGACTCTCTGCGATGACCTGCAGGGCATGCCGGAACCACCTCTCAGACGTGCCAGAACCATGTGGCGGACAGTCCGGAATCACCTGTTGGGCATGCGCAACCACCTCTGAGACGTACCAGAACCACATGCCGTGCAGGCTGGAACCACCTACCGGACAGACCGGAATCACCTTTTGGGCATGCCGGAACCACCTGTCAGATGTGCCAGAAGCACGTGCCAGACACGCCGGAAACACCTACCGGACAGACCGGAACTACCTGCCAAGAACCCGGAGCCACCTGTTCGACTCGCTGGAACCACCTGCCGGACTGGCCAATATCAACTCCTGGCTATGCCAGAACCACCTGGGGGACAGTACGGGATCACCTGCCAGCCATGGCGGAACCACCTCTCAGACGTACCAGAACCACCTCCCGGGGAAGCTGGAAACACGTCCTGGACAGACTGGAACCACGTGACGGCAATGCCGGAACCACCTGCCGGACAAGCCAAAATCACCTGCAGGCTACGCCAGAACCACGTGGACGACTCTCCGAAATGACCTGCCGGGCATGTTGGAACCACCTCTCAGACGTGCCAGAAGCACGTGGCGGACAGTCCGGGATCACCTGTTCGGCATACGCAACCACCTCTGAGACGTACCAGAACCACGTGCCGTGCACGCCGGAACCACCTACCGGACAGACCGGAATCACCTTTCGGGCATGCCGGAACCACCAGTCAGATGTGCCAGAAACACGTGCCGGAGACGCCGGAAGCACCTGCCTAGCACGTTGGAACCACCTGCTCAACTAGCCTGAACCACCTGCCGGACATGCCAAAATCACCTGCCGACTATGCCAGAACCACTTGGCGAACACTCCGGAATCACTTGCCGGGCAAGCAGGAACCACCTCTCAGACATGCCAGAACCCCGTGTCAATGACCCCGGAAGCACCAGCCGAGCACGCCGGAACCACCTGCTCGACTCGCCAGAACCACCTGCCGATCACGCAAAAATCACCTGCCGGCTACGCCACAACCAGTTGGTGAACACTTTGGAATCACCTGCCAGGCTTGCTGGAACCACCTGCCGGTCATGACAAAATCACCTGCCGACTACGCCAGAAACGCTTGGCGGACACTGCGGAAACACCTGTCGGGCCGGCCGGAACCACATCTCAGACGTGCCAGAAACGTGTTCATGCGATGCTGGAACCACACCCCGAACAGACGGAAAACACCTGCCAGACCCGTCTGAACAACCTGCCGAGCACGCCGGAGCCACCTGCTCGACTCGCCGGAACCACCTACCTGACACGCCAAAATCACCAGCCGGGTATGCCAGAACCACTTGGCGGACACTCCGGAATCATCTGCCGGACATGCCGGAACCAGCTCTCAGACACACCAGAACCATGTGCCGGAGACGCCGGAAGCACCTGCCGAGCATGCCGGAGCCACCTGCTCGACTCGCCAGAAACACCTGCCGGACACGCCAAAATCACCTGCCGGGTACGCCAGAACCACCTGGCGGACACTCCGAAATCACCTGTCGCGCATGCCGGAACCACCTCTCAGACGTGCCGGCCCCACGTGCCGGACACGCCGGAATCACCTACCGGACAGATCGGAACCACCTGCCGAGCACGCCGGAGCCACCTGTTCGACTCGCTGGAACCACCTGCCGGACAGGCCAATATCAACTGCTGGCTATGCCAGAACCACCTGGGGGACGGTCCGGAATCGCCTGCCAGCCATGGCGGAGCCACCTCTCAGACGTACCAGAACCACCTGCCGGAGAAGCTGGAAACACGTCCTGGACAGTCTGGAACCACCTGCCGGCCAAGCCTGAACCACCTGCCAAGCACAACGGAACAACCTGCCAGACACGCCAAAATCACCTGCGTGTTATGCCAGAACCACTTGGAGGACTCTCTGCGATGACCTGCAGGGCATGCCGGAACCACCTCTCAGACGTGCCAGAACCATGTGGCGGACAGTCCGGAATCACCTGTTGGGCATGCGCAACCACCTCTGAGACGTACCAGAACCACATGCCGTGCAGGCTGGAACCACCTACCGGACAGACCGGAATCACCTTTCGGGCATGCCGGAACCACCTGTCAGATGTGCCAGAAGCACGTGCCAGACACTCCGGAAACACCTACCGGACAGACCGGAACCACCTGCCAAGAACGCCGGAGCCACCTGTTCGACTCGCTGGAACCACCTGCCGGACAGGCCAATATCAACTCCTGGCTATGCCAGAACCACCTGGGGGACAGTCCGGGATCACCTGCCAGCCATGGCGGAACCACCTCTCAGACGTACCAGAAGCACCTCCCGGGGAAGCTGGAAACACGTCCTGGACAGACTGGAACCCCGTGATGGCAATGCCGGAACCACCTGCCGGACACGCCAAAATCACCTGCGGGCTACGCCAGAACCACTTGGACGACTCTCCGAAATGACCTGCCGGGCATGTTGGAACCACCTCTCAGACGTGCCAGAAGCACGGGGCGGACAGTCCGGAATCACCTGTTGGGCATACGCAACCACCTCTGAGACGTACCAGAACCACGTGCCGTGCACGCCGGAACCACCTACCGGACAGACCGGAATCAACTTTTGGGCATGCCAGAACCACCAGTCAGATGTGCCAGAAACACGTGCCGGAGACGCCGGAAGCACCTGCCGAGCACGTCACAACCACCTGCTCAACTCGCCTGAACCACCTGCCGGACACGCCAAAATCACCTGCCCGCTACACCAGCACCACTTCGGGGACAAGCCGGAATCACGTGAGGGGCATGCCGGCACAGCCTCTCAGACTGAACCTCGTGCCGGACACCACAGAACCACCTGCCGGACAGACCGGAACCACCTGCCGGACACGCCGGAACCACCGGCTCGACCCGCCGGAACGACCGCTGCACATGCCAAATCACCTGCCGGCTACGCCGGAAACACTTGGCGAACACTCCGGAATCACCTGCCGGGCATGCCGGAACCACCTCTCAGATATGCCAGAACCACGTGCCAATGACCCCGGAAGCACCTGCCGAGCACGCCGGAACCACCTGCTCGACTCGCCAGAACCACCTGCCGGACACGCAAAAATCACCTGCCGGCTACGCCACAACCAGTTGGGGAACACTTCGGAATCACCTGCCGGGCTTGCTGGAACCACCTGCCGGTCATGCCAAAATCACCTGCCAACTACGCCAGTACCACTTGGCGGACACTGTGGAAACACCTGTCGGGCCGGCCGGAACCACATCTCAGACGTGCCAGAACCATGTGCATGAGATGCTGGAACCACACCCCGAACAGACGGAAAACACCTGCCAGACCCGTCTGAACAACCTGCCGAGCACGCCGGAGCCACCTGCTCGACTCGCCAGAACCACCTACCTGACACGCCAAAATCACCAGCCGGGTATGCCAGAACCACTTGGCGGACACTCCGGAATCATCTGCCGGACATGCCGGAACCAGCTCTCAGACACACCAGAACCACGTGCCGGAGACGCCGAAAGCACCTGCCGAGCATGCCGGAGCCACCTGCTCGACTCGCCAGAAACACCTGTCGGACACGCCAAAATCACCTGCCGGGTACGCCAGAACCACCTGGCGGACACTCCGAAATCACCTGCCGCGCATGCCGGAACCACCTCTCAGACGTGCCGGAAGCACGTGCCGGACACGCCGGAATCACCTACCGGACAGACCGGAACCACCTGCCGAGCACGCCGGAGCCACCTGTTCGACTCGCTGGAACCACCTGGGGGACAGGCCAATATCAACCGCTGGCTATGCCAGAACCACCTGGGGGACGGTCCGGAATCGCCTGCCAGCCATGGCGGAACCACCTCTCAGACGTACCAGAACCACCTGCCGGAGAAGCTGGAAACACGTCCTGGACAGACTGGAACCACGTGACGGCCATGCCTGAACCACCTGCCGAGCACGGCGGAACCACCTGCCGGACACGCCAAAATCACCTGCGGGCTACGCCAGAACCACTTGGACGACTCTCCGAAATGACCTGCCGGGCATGTTGGAACCACCTCTCAGACGTGCCAGAAGCACGTGGCGGACAGTCCGGAATCACCTGTTGGGCATACGCAACCACCTCTGAGACGTACCAGAACCACCTGCCGTGCACGCCGGAACCACCTACCGGACAGACCGGAATCAACTTTTGGGCATGCCGGAACAACCAGTCAGATGTGCCAGAAACACGTGCCGGAGACGCCGGAAGCACCTGCCGAGCACGTCGCAACCACCTGCTCAACTCGCCTGAACCACCTGCCGGACACGCCAAAATCACCTGCCCGCTACACCAGCACCACCTCGGGGACAAGCCGGAATCACGTGAGGGGCATGCCGGCACAGCCTCTCAGACTGAACCTCGTGCCGGACACCACAGAACCACCTACCGGACAGACCGGAACCACCTGCCGGACACGCCGGAACCACCGGCTCGACCCGCCGGAACGACCGCTGGACATGCAAAATCACCTGCCGGCTACGCCGGAAACACTTGGCGAACACTCCGGAATCACCTGCCGGGCATGCCGGAACCACCTCTCAGATATGCCAGAACCACGTGCCAATGACCCCGGAAGCACCTGCCGAGCACGCCGGAACCACCTGCTCGACTCGCCAGAACCACCTGCCGGACACGCAAAAATCACCTGCCGGCTACGCCACAACCAGTTGGGGAACACTTCGGAATCACCTGCCGGGCTTGCTGGAACCACCTGCCGGTCATGCCAAAATCACCTGCCAACTACGCCAGTACCACTTGGCGGACACTGTGGAAACACCTGTCGGGCCGGCCGGAACCACATCTCAGACGTGCCAGAACCATGTGCATGAGATGCTGGAACCACACCCCGAACAGACGGAAAACACCTGCCAGACCCGTCTGAACAACCTGCCGAGCACGCCGGAGCCACCTGCTCGACTCGCCGGAACCACCTACCTGACATGCCCAAATCACCAGCCGGGTATGCCAGAACCACTTGGCGGACACTCCGGAATCATCTGCCGGACATGCCGGAACCAGCTCTCAGACACACCAGAACCACGTGCCGGAGACGCCGGAAGCACCTGCCGAGCATGCCGGAGCCACCTGCTCGACTCGCCAGAAACACCTGCCGGACACGCCAAAATCACCAGCCGGGTACGCCAGAACCACCTGGCGGACACTCCGAAATCACCTGTCGCGCATGCCGGAACCACCTCTCAGACGTGCCAGAAGCACGTGCCGGACACGCCGGAATCACCTACCGGACAGACCGGAACCACCTGCCGAGCACGCCGGAGCCACCTGTTCGACTCGCTGGATCCACCTGCCGGACAGGCCAATATCAACTGCTGGCTATGCCAGAACCACCTGGGGGACGGTCCGGAATCGCCTGCCAGCCATGGCGGAACCACCTCTCAGACGTACCAGAACCACCTGCCGGAGAAGCTGGAAACACGTCCTGGACAGTCTGGAACCACCTGCCGGCCAAGCCTGAACCACCTGCCAAGCACAACGGAACAACCTGCCAGACACGCCAAAATCACCTGCGTGTTATGCCAGAACCACTTTGAGGACTCTCTGGGAGGACGTGCCGGGCATGCCGGAACCACCTCTGAGACGTGCCAGAACCATGTGGCGGACAGTCCGGAATCACCTGTTGGGCATGCGCAACCACCTCTGAGACGTACCAGAACCACATGCCGTGCAGGCTGGAACCACCTACCGGACAGACCGGAATCAACTTTCGGGCATGCCGGAACCACCTGTCAGATGTGCCAGAAACACGTGCCGGAGACGCCGGAAGCACCTGCCGAGCACGTTGGAACCACCTGCTCAACTCGCCTGAACCACCTGCCGGACATGCCAAAATCACCTGCCGACTATGCCAGAACCACTTGGCGAACACTCCGGAATCACTTGCCGGGCATGCAGGAACCACCTCTCAGACATGCCAGAACACCGTGCCAATGACCCCGGAAACACCAGCCGAGCACGCCGGAATCAGCTGCTTGACTCGCCAGAACCACCTGCCGATCACGCAAAAATCACCTGCCGGCTACGCCACAACCAGTTGGTGAACACTTTGGAATCACCTGCCAGGATTGCTGGAACCACCTGCCGGTCATGACAAAATCACCTGCCGACAACGCCAGAACCGCTTGGCGGACACTGCGGAAACACCTGTCGGGCCGGCCGGAACCACATCTCAGACGTGCCAGAAACGTGTTCATGAGATGCTGGAACCACACCCCGAACAGACGGATGCCACCTGCCAGAACCGCCTGAACCACCTGCTGAGCACGCCGGAACCACCTGCTCGACTCACCGGTACCACCTCCCTGACACGCCAAAATCACCTGCCGGGTATGCCAGAACCACTTGGCGGACACTCCGGAATCATCTGCCGGACATGCCGGAACCAGCTCTCAGACACACCAGAACCAAGTGCCGGAGACGCCGGAAGCACCTGCCGAGCATGCCGGAGCCACCTGCTCGACTCGCCAGAAACACCTGCCGGACACGCCAAAATCACCTGCCGGGAATGCCAGAACCACCTGGCGGACACTACGGAATCACCTGCCGCGCATGCCGGAACCACCTCTCAGACGTGCCGGAAGCACGTGCCAGACACGCCGGAAACACCTACCGGACAGACCGGAACCACCTGCCAAGAACGCCGGAGCCACCTGTTTGACTCGCTGGAACCACCTGCCAGACAGGCCGATATCAACTGCTGGCTATGCCAGAACCACCTGGGGGACAGTCCGGGATCACCTGCCAGCCATGGCGGAACCACCTCTCAGACGTACCAGAACCACCTGCCGGAGAAGCTGGAAACACGTCCTGGACAGACTGGAACCACGTGACGGCCATGCCTGAACCACCTGCCGAGCACGGCGGAACCACCTGCCGGACACGCCAAAATCACCTGCGGGCTACGCCAGAACCACTTGGGCGACTCTCCGAAATGACCTGCCGGGCATGTTGGAACCACCTCTCAGACGTGCCAGAAGCACGTGGCGGACAGTCCGGAATCACCTGTTGGGCATACGCAACCACCTCTGACACGTACCAGAACCACGTGCCGTGCACGCCGGAACCACCTACCGGACAGACCGGAATCCACTTTTGGGCATGCCGGAACCACCAGTCAGATGTGCCAGAAACACGTGCCGGAGACGCCGGAAGCACCTGCCGAGCACGTCGCAACCACCTGCTCAACTCGCCTGAACCACCTGCCGGACACGCCAAAATCACCTGCCTGCTACACCAGCACCACTTCGGGGACAAGCCGGAATCACGTGAGGGGCATGCCGGCACAGCCTCTCAGACTGAACCTCGTGCCGGACACCACAGAACCACCTGCCGGACAGACCGGAACCACCTGCCGGACACGCCGGAACCACCGGCTCGACCCGCCGGAACGACCGCTGGACATGCAAAATCACCTGCCGGCTACGCCGGAAACACTTGGCGAGCACTCCGGAATCACCTGCCGGGCATGCCGGAACCACCTCTCAGATATGCCAGAACCACGTGCCAATGACCCCGGAAGCACCTGACGAGCACGCCGGAACCACCTGCTCGACTCGCCGGAACCACCTGCCGGACACGCAAAAATCACCTGCTGGCTACGCCACAACCAGTTGGGGAGCACTTCGGAATCACCTGCCGGGCTTGCTGGAACCACCTGCCGGTCATGCCAAAATCACCTGCCAACTACGCCAGTACCACTTGGCGGACACTGTGGAAACACCTGTCGGGCCGGCCGGAACCACATCTCAGACGTGCCAGAACCATGTGCATGAGATGCTGGAACCACACCCCAAAAAGACGGAAAACACCTGCCAGACCCGTCTGAACAACCTGCCGAGCACGCCGGAGCCACCTGCTCGACTCGCCGGAACCACCTACCTGACATGCCCAAATCACCAGCCGGGTATGCCAGAACCACTTGGCGGACACTCCGGAATCATCTGCCGGACATGCCGGAACCAGCTCTCAGACACACCAGAACCAAGTGCCGGAGACGCCGGAAGCACCTGCCGAGCATGCCGGAGCCACCTGCTCGACTCGCCAGAAACACCTGCCGGACACGCCAAAATCACCAGCCGGGTACGCCAGAACCACCTGGCGGACACTCCGAAATCACCTGTCGCGCATGCCGGAACCACCTCTCAGATGTGCCGGAAGCACGTGCCGGACACGCCGGAATCACCTACCGGACAGACCGGAACCACCTGCCGAGCACGCCGGAGCCACCTGTTCGACTCGCTGGAACCACCTGCCGGACAGGCCAATATCAACTGCTGGCTATGCCAGAACCACCTGGGGGACGGTCCGGAATCGCCTGCCAGCCATGGCGGAACCACCTCTCAGACGTACCAGAACCACCTGCCGGAGAAGCTGGAAACACGTCCTGGACAGTCTGGAACCACCTGCCGGCCAAGCCTGAACCACCTGCCAAGCACAACGGAACAACCTGCCAGACACGCCAAAATCACCTGCGTGTTATGCCAGAACCACTTTGAGGACTCTCTGGGAGGACGTGCCGGGCATGCCGGAACCACCTCTGAGACGTGCCAGAACCATGTGGCGGACAGTCCGGAATCAACTGTTGGGCATGCGCAACCACCTCTGAGACGTACCAGAACCACATGCCGTGCAGGCTGGAACCACCTACCGGACAGACCGGAATCAACTTTCAGGCATGCCGGAACCACCTGTCAGATGTGCCAGAAACACGTGCCGGAGACGCCAGAAGCACCTGCCGAGCACGTTGGAACCACCTGCTCAACTCGCCTGAACCACCTGCCGGACATGCCAGAATCACCTGCCGACTATGCCAGAACCACTTGGCGAACACTCCGGAATCACTTGCCGGGCATGCAGGAACCACCTCTCAGACATGCCAGAACCCCGTGCCAATGACCCCGGAAGCACCAGCCGAGCACGCCGGAATCACCTGCTTGACTCGCCAGAACCACCTGCCGATCACGCAAAAATCACCTGCCGGCTACGCCACAACCAGTTGGTGAACACTTTGGAATCACCTGCCAGGATTGATTGAACCACATGCCGGTCATGACAAAATCACCTGCCGACAACGCCAGAACCGCTTGGCGGACACTGCGGAAACACCTGTCGGGCCGGCCGGAACCACATCTCGGACGTGCCAGAAACGTGTTCATGAGATGCTGGAACCACACCCCGAACAGACGGATACCATCTGCCAGAACCGCCTGAACCACCTGCCGAGCACGCCGGAACCACCTGCTCGACTCACCGGTACCACCTCCCTGACACGCCAAAATCACCTGCTGGGTATGCCAGAACCACTTGGCGGACACTACGGAATCATCTGCCGGACATGCCGGAACCAGCTCTCAGACACACCAGAACCAAGTGCCGGAGAGGCCGGAAGCACCTGCCGAGCATGCCGGAGCCACCTGCTCGACTCGCCAGAAACACCTGACGGACACGCCAAAATCACCTGCGGGCTACGCCAGAACCACTTGGACGACTCTCCGAAATGACCTCCCGGGCATGTTGGAACCACCTCTCAGACGTGCCAGAAGCACGTGGCGGACAGTCCGGAATCACCTGTTGGGCATACGCAACCACCTCTGAGACGTACCAGAACCACGTGCCGTGCACGCCGGAACCACCTACCGGACAGACCGGAATCAACTTTTGGGCATGCCGGAACCACCAGTCAGATGTGCCAGAAACACGTGCCGGAGACGCCGGAAGCACCTGCCGAGCACGTCGCAACCACCTGCTCAACTCGCCTGAACCACCTGCCGGACACGCCAAAATCACCTGCCCGCTACACCAGCACCACTTCGGGGACAAGCCGGAATCACGTGAGGGGCATGCCGGCACAGCCTCTCAGACTGAACCTCGTGCCGGACACCACAGAACCACCTGCCGGACAGACCGGAACCACCTGCCGGACACGCCGGAACCACCGGCTCGACCCGCCGGAACGACCGCTGGACATGCAAACTCACCTGCCGGCTACGCCGGAAACACTTGGCGAACACTCCGGAATCACCTGCCGGGCATGCCGGAACCACCTCTCAGATATGCCAGAACCACGTGCCAATGACCCCGGAAGCACCTGCCGAGCACGCCGGAACCACCTGCTCGACTCGCCAGAACCACCTGCCGGACACGCAAAAATCACCTGCCGGCTACGCCACAACCAGTTGGGGAACACTTCGGAATCACCTGCCGGGCTTGCTGGAACCACCTGCCGGTCATGCCAAAATCACCTGCCAACTACGCCAGTACCACTTGGCGGACACTGTGGAAATACCTGTCGGGCCGGCCGGAACCACATCTCAGACGTGCCAGAACCATGTGCATGAGATGCTGGAACCACACCCCAAAAAGACGGAAAACACCTGCCAGACCCGTCTGAACAACCTGCCGAGCACGCCGGAGCCACCTGCTCGACTCGCCGGAACCACCTACCTGACATGCCAAAATCACCAGCCGGGTATGCCAGAACCACTTGGCGGACACTCCGGAATCATCTGCCGGACATGCCGGAACCAGCTCTCAGACACACCAGAACCAAGTGCCGGAGACGCCGGAAGCACCTGCCGAGCATGCCGGAGCCACCTGCTCGACTCGCCAGAAACACCTGCCGGACACGCCAAAATCACCAGCCGGGTACGCCAGAACCACCTGGCGGACACTCCGAAATCACCTGTCGCGCATGCCGGAACCACCTCTCAGATGTGCCGGAAGCACGTGCCGGACACGCCGGAATCACCTACCGGACAGACCGGAACCACCTGCCGAGCACGCCGGAGCCACCTGTTCGACTCGCTGGAACCACCTGCCGGACAGGCCAATATCAACTGCTGGCTATGCCAGAACCACCTGGGGGACGGTCCGGAATCGCCTGCCAGCCATGGCGGAACCACCTCTCAGACGTACCAGAACCACCTGCCGGAGAAGCTGGAAACACGTCCTGGACAGTCTGGAACCACCTGCCGGCCAAGCCTGAACCACCTGCCAAGCACAACGGAACAACCTGCCAGACACGCCAAAATCACCTGCGTGTTATGCCAGAACCACTTTGAGGACTCTCTGGGAGGACGTGCCGGGCATGCCGGAACCACCTCTGAGACGTGCCAGAACCATGTGGCGGACAGTCCGGAATCAACTGTTGGGCATGCGCAACCACCTCTGAGACGTACCAGAACCACATGCCGTGCAGGCTGGAACCACCTACCGGACAGACCGGAATCAACTTTCGGGCATGCCGGAACCACATGTCAGATGTGCCAGAAACACGTGCCGGAGACGCCGGAAGCACCTGCCGAGCACGTTGGAACCACCTGCTCAACTCGCCTGAACCACCTGCCGGACATGCCAAAATCACCTGCCGACTATGCCAGAACCACTTGGCGAACACTCCGGAATCACTTGCCGGGCATGCAGGAACCACCTCTCAGACATGCCAGAACCCCGTGCCAATGACCCCGGAAGCACCAGCCGAGCACGCCGGAATCACCTGCTCGACTCGCCAGAACCACCTGCCGATCACGCAAAAATCACCTGCCGGCTACGCCACAACCAGTTGGTGAACACTTTGGAATCACCTGCCAGGCTTGCTGGAACCACCTGCCGGTCATGCCAAAATCACCTGCCGACTACGCCAGGACCGCTTGGCGGACACTGCGGAAACACCTGTCGGGCCGGCCGGAACCACATCTCGGACGTGCCAGAAACGTGTTCATGAGATGCTGGAACCACACCCCGAACAGACGGATGCCACCTGCCAGAACCGCCTGAACCACCTGCCGAGCACGCCGGAACCACCTGCTCGACTCACCGGTACCACCTCCCTGACACGCCAAAATCACCTGCTGGGTATGCCAGAACCACTTGGCGGACACTCCGGAATCATCTGCCGGACATGCCGGAACCAGCTCTCAGACACACCAGAACCAAGTGCCGGAGACGCCGGAAGCACCTGCCGAGCATGCCAGAGCCACCTGCTCGACTCGCCAGAAACACCTGCCGGACACGCCAAAATCACCTGCCGGGTATGCCAGAACCACCTGGCGGACACTACGGAATCACCTGTCGCGCATGCCGGAAGCACGTGCCAGACACGCCGGAAACACCTACCGGACAGACCGGAACCACCTGCCAAGAACGCCGGGGCCACCTGTTCGACTCGCTGCAACCACCTGCCGGACAGGCCAATATCAACTGCTGGCTATGCCAGAACCACCTGGGGGACAAACCGGGATCACCTGCCAGCCATGGCGGAACCACCTCTCAGACGTACCAGAACCACCTGCCGGAGAAGCTGGAAACACGTCCTGGACAGACTGGAACCACGTGACGGCCATGCCTGAACCACCTGCCGAGCACGGCGGAACCACCTGCCGGACACGCCAAAATCACCTGCGGGCTACGCCAGAACCACTTGGACGACTCTCCGAAATGACCTGCCGGGCATGTTGGAACCACCTCTCAGACGTGCCAGAAGCACGTGGCGGACAGTCCGGAATCACCTGTTGGGCATACGCAACCACCTCTGACACGTACCAGAACCACGTGCCGTGCACGCCGGAACCACCTACCGGACAGACCGGAATCAGCTTTTGGGCATGCCGGAACCACCAGTCAGATGTGCCAGAAACACGTGCCGGAGACGCCGGAAGCACCTGCCGAGCACGTCGCAACCACCTGCTCAACTCGCCTGAACCACCTGCCGGACACGCCAAAATCACCTGCCCGCTACACCAGCACCACTTCGGGGACAAGCCGGAATCACGTGAGGGGCATGCCGGCACAGCCTCTCAGACTGAACCTCGTGCTGGACACCACAGAACCACCTGCCGGACAGGCCGGAACCACCTGCCGGACACGCCGGAACCACCGGCTCGACCCGCCGGAACGACCGCTGGACATGCAAACTCACCTGCCGGCTACGCCGGAAACACTTGGCGAACACTCCGGAATCACCTGCCGGGCATGCCGGAACCACCTCTCAGATATGCCAGAACCACGTGCCAATGACCCCGGAAGCACCTGCCGAGCACGCCGGAACCACCTGCTCGACTCGCCAGAACCACCTGCCGGACACGCAAAAATCACCTGCCGGCTACGCCACAACCAGTTGGGGAACACTTCGGAATCACCTGCCGGGCTTGCTGGAACCACCTGCCGGTCATGCCAAAATCACCTGCCAACTACGCCAGTACCACTTGGCGGACACTGTGGAAACACCTGTCGGGCCGGCCGGAACCACATCTCAGACGTGCCAGAACCATGTGCATGAGATGCTGGAACCACACCCCGAAAAGACGGAAAACACCTGCCAGACCCGTCTGAACAACCTGCCGAGCACGCCGGAGCCACCTGCTCGACTCGCCGGAACCACCTACCTGACATGCCCAAATCACCAGCCGGGTATGCCAGAACCACTTGGCGGACACTCCGGAATCATCTGCCGGACATGCCGGAACCAGCTCTCAGACACACCAGAACCACGTGCCGGACACGCCGGAAGCACCTGCCGAGCATGCCGGAGCCACCTGCTCGACTCGCCAGAAACACCTGCCGGACACGCCAAAATCACCAGCCGGGTACGCCAGAACCACCTGGCGGACACTCCGAAATCACCTGTCGCGCATGCCGGAACCACCTCTCAGACGTGCCAGAAGCACGTGCCGGACACGCCGGAATCACCTACCGGACAGACCGGAACCACCTGCCGAGCACGCCGGAGCCACCTGTTCGACTCGCTGGATCCACCTGCCGGACAGGCCAATATCAACTGCTGGCTATGCCAGAACCACCTGGGGGACGGTCCGGAATCGCCTGCCAGCCATGGCGGAACCACCTCTCAGACGTACCAGAACCACCTGCCGGAGAAGCTGGAAACACGTCCTGGACAGTCT
Organism: Equus przewalskii; assembly: GCF_037783145.1. Lineage (NCBI taxonomy): Eukaryota > Metazoa > Chordata > Mammalia > Perissodactyla > Equidae > Equus > Equus przewalskii. Next base: position 1,241 of record NW_027227315.1, on the reverse strand, counting down.
GGAACCACCTGCCGGCCAAGCCTGAACCACCTGCCAAGCACAACGGAACAACCTGCCAGACACGCCAAAATCACCTGCGTGTTATGCCAGAACCACTTTGAGGACTCTCTGGGAGGACGTGCCGGGCATGCCGGAACCACCTCTGAGACGTGCCAGAACCATGTGGCGGACAGTCCGGAATCACCTGTTGGGCATGCGCAACCACCTCTGAGACGTACCAGAACCACATGCCGTGCAGGCTGGAACCACCTACCGGACAGACCGGAATCAACTTTCGGGCATGCCGGAACCACCTGTCAGATGTGCCAGAAACACGTGCCGGAGACGCCGGAAGCACCTGCCGAGCACGTTGGAACCACCTGCTCAACTCGCCTGAACCACCTGCCGGACATGCCAAAATCACCTGCCGACTATGCCAGAACCACTTGGCGAACACTCCGGAATCACTTGCCGGGCATGCAGGAACCACCTCTCAGACATGCCAGAACACCGTGCCAATGACCCCGGAAACACCAGCCGAGCACGCCGGAATCAGCTGCTTGACTCGCCAGAACCACCTGCCGATCACGCAAAAATCACCTGCCGGCTACGCCACAACCAGTTGGTGAACACTTTGGAATCACCTGCCAGGATTGCTGGAACCACCTGCCGGTCATGACAAAATCACCTGCCGACAACGCCAGAACCGCTTGGCGGACACTGCGGAAACACCTGTCGGGCCGGCCGGAACCACATCTCAGACGTGCCAGAAACGTGTTCATGAGATGCTGGAACCACACCCCGAACAGACGGATGCCACCTGCCAGAACCGCCTGAACCACCTGCTGAGCACGCCGGAACCACCTGCTCGACTCACCGGTACCACCTCCCTGACACGCCAAAATCACCTGCCGGGTATGCCAGAACCACTTGGCGGACACTCCGGAATCATCTGCCGGACATGCCGGAACCAGCTCTCAGACACACCAGAACCAAGTGCCGGAGACGCCGGAAGCACCTGCCGAGCATGCCGGAGCCACCTGCTCGACTCGCCAGAAACACCTGCCGGACACGCCAAAATCACCTGCCGGGAATGCCAGAACCACCTGGCGGACACTACGGAATCACCTGCCGCGCATGCCGGAACCACCTCTCAGACGTGCCGGAAGCACGTGCCAGACACGCCGGAAACACCTACCGGACAGACCGGAACCACCTGCCAAGAACGCCGGAGCCACCTGTTTGACTCGCTGGAACCACCT
>NW_027227314.1:0-12729 GCF_037783145.1 Equus przewalskii | reverse complement strand
CCTGCCGGGTATGCCAGAACCACCTGGCGGACACTACGGAATCACCTGTCGCGCATGCCGGAAGCACGTGCCAGACACGCCGGAAACACCTACCGGACAGACCGGAACCACCTGCCAAGAACGCCGGGGCCACCTGTTCGACTCGCTGCAACCACCTGCCGGACAGGCCAATATCAACTGCTGGCTATGCCAGAACCACCTGGGGGACAAACCGGGATCACCTGCCAGCCATGGCGGAACCACCTCTCAGACGTACCAGAACCACCTGCCGGAGAAGCTGGAAACACGTCCTGGACAGACTGGAACCACGTGACGGCCATGCCTGAACCACCTGCCGAGCACGGCGGAACCACCTGCCGGACACGCCAAAATCACCTGCGGGCTACGCCAGAACCACTTGGACGACTCTCCGAAATGACCTGCCGGGCATGTTGGAACCACCTCTCAGACGTGCCAGAAGCACGTGGCGGACAGTCCGGAATCACCTGTTGGGCATACGCAACCACCACTGACACGTACCAGAACCACGTGCCGTGCACGCCGGAACCACCTACCGGACAGACCGGAATCAGCTTTTGGGCATGCCGGAACCACCAGTCAGATGTGCCAGAAACACGTGCCGGAGACGCCGGAAGCACCTGCCGAGCACGTCGCAACCACCTGCTCAACTCGCCTGAACCACCTGCCGGACACGCCAAAATCACCTGCCCGCTACACCAGCACCACTTCGGGGACAAGCCGGAATCACGTGAGGGGCATGCCGGCACAGCCTCTCAGACTGAACCTCGTGCCGGACACCACAGAACCACCTGCCGGACACACCGGAACCACATGCCGGACACGCCGGAACCACCGGCTCGACCCGCCGGAACGACCGCTGGACATGCAAACTCACCTGCCGGCTACGCCGGAAACACTTGGCGAACACTCCGGAATCACCTGCCGGGCATGCCGGAACCAGCTCTCAGATATGCCAGAACCACGTGCCAATGACCCCGGAAGCACCTGCCGAGCACGCCGGAACCACCTGCTCGACTCGCCAGAACCACCTGCCGGACACGCAAAAATCACCTGCCGGCTACGCCACAACCAGTTGGGGAACACTTTGGAATCACCTGCCGGGCTTGCTGGAACCACCTGCCGGTCATGCCAAAATCACCTGCCAACTACGCCAGTACCACTTGGCGGACACTGTGGAAACACCTGTCGGGCCGGCCGGAACCACATCTCAGACGTGCCAGAACCATGTGCATGAGATGCTGGAACCACACCCCGAAAAGACGGAAAACACCTGCCAGACCCGTCTGAACAACCTGCCGAGCACGCCGGAGCCACCTGCTCGACTCGCCGGAACCACCTACCTGACATGCCCAAATCACCAGCCGGGTATGCCAGAACCACTTGGCGGACACTCCGGAATCATCTGCCGGACATGCCGGAACCAGCTCTCAGACACACCAGAACCACATGCCGGAGACGCCGGAAGCACCTGCCGAGCATGCCGGAGCCACCTGCTCGACTCGCCAGAAACACCTGCCGGACACGCCAAAATCACCAGCCGGGTACGCCAGAACCACCTGGCGGACACTCCGAAATCACCTGTCGCGCATGCCGGAACCACCTCTCAGATGTGCCGGAAGCACGTGCCGGACACGCCGGAATCACCTACCGGACAGACCGGAACCACCTGCCGAGCACGCCGGAGCCACCTGTTCGACTCGCTGGAACCACCTGCCGGACAGGCCAATATCAACTGCTGGCTATGCCAGAACCACCTGGGGGACGGTCCGGAATCGCCTGCCAGCCATGGCGGAACCACCTCTCAGACGTACCAGAACCACCTGCCGGAGAAGCTGGAAACACGTCCTGGACAGTCTGGAACCACCTGCCGGCCAAGCCTGAACCACCTGCCAAGCACAACGGAACAACCTGCCAGACACGCCAAAATCACCTGCGTGTTATGCCAGAACCACTTTGAGGACTCTCTGGGAGGACGTGCCGGGCATGCCGGAACCACCTCTGAGACGTGCCAGAACCATGTGGCGGACAGTCCGGAATCACCTGTTGGGCATGCGCAACCACCTCTGAGACATACCAGAACCACATGACGTGCAGGCTGGAACCACCTACCGGACAGACCGGAATCAACTTTCGGGCATGCCGGAACCACCTGTCAGATGTGCCAGAAACACGTGCCGGAGACGCCGGAAGCACCTGCCGAGCACGTTGGAACCACCTGCTCAACTCGCCTGAACCACCTGCCGGACATGCCAAAATCACCTGCCGACTATGCCAGAACCACTTGGCGAGCACTCCGGAATCACTTGCCGGGCATGCAGGAACCACCACTCAGACATGCCAGAACACCGTGCCAATGACCCCGGAAGCACCAGCCGAGCACGCCGGAATCAGCTGCTCGACTCGCCAGAACCACCTGCCGATCACGCAAAAATCACCTGCCGGCTACGCCACAACCAGTTGGTGAACACTTTGGAATCACCTGCCAGGATTGCTGGAACCACCTGCCGGTCATGACAAAATCACCTGCCGACAACGCCAGAACCGCTTGGCGGACACTGCGGAAACACCTGTCGGGCCGCCCGGAACCACATCTCAGACGTGCCAGAAACGTGTTCATGAGATGCTGGAACCACACCCCGAACAGACGGATACCATCTGCCAGAACCGCCTGAACCACCTGCCGAGCACGCCGGAACCACCTGCTCGACTCACCGGTACCACCTCCCTGACACGCCAAAATCACCTGCTGGGTATGCCAGAACCACTTGGCGGACACTCCGGAATCATCTGCCGGACATGCCGGAACCAGGTCTCAGACACACCAGAACCAAGTGCCGGAGACGCCGGAAGCACCTGCCGAGCATGCCGGAGCCACCTGCTCGACTCGCCAGAAACACCTGACGGACACGCCAAAATCACCTGCCGGGTAGGCCAGAACCACCTGGCGGACACTACGGAATCACCTGCCGCGCATGCCAGAAGCACGTGCGAGACACGCCGGAAACACCTACCGGACAGACCGGAACCACCTGCCAAGAACGCCGGAACCACCTGCTCGACTCACCGGTACCACCTCCCTGACACGCCAAAATCACCTGCTGGGTATGCCAGAACCACTTGGCGGACACTCCGGAATCATCTGCCGGACATGCCGGAACCAGCTCTCAGACACACCAGAACCACGTGCCGGAGACGCCGGAAGCACCTGCCGAGCATGCCGGAGCCACCTGCTCGACTCGCCAGAAACACCTGCCGGACACGCCAAAATCACCAGCCGGGTACGCCAGAACCACCTGGCGCACACTCCGAAATCACCTGTCGCGCATGCCGGAACCACCTCTCAGACGTGCCGGAAGCACGTGCCGGACACGCCGGAATCACCTACCGGACAGACCAGAACCACCTGCCGAGCACGCCGGAGCCACCTGTTCGACTCGCTGGAACCACCTGCCGGACAGGCCAATATCAACTGCTGGCTATGCCAGAACCACCTGGGGGACGGTCCGGAATCGCCTGCCAGCCATGGCGGAACCACCTCTCAGACGTACCAGAACCACCTGCCGGAAAAGCTGGAAACACGTCCTGGACAGTCTGGAACCACCTGCCGGCCAAGCCTGAACCACCTGCCAAGCACAACGGAACAACCTGCCAGACACGCCAAAATCACCTGCGTGTTATGCCAGAACCACTTTGAGGACTCTCTGGGAGGACGTGCCGGGCATGCCGGAACCACCTCTGAGACGTGCCAGAACCATGTGGCGGACAGTCCGGAATCACCTGTTGGGCATGCGCAACCACCTCTGAGACGTACCAGAACCACATGCCGTGCAGGCTGGAACCACCTACCGGACAGACCGGAATCAACTTTCGGGCATGCCGGAACCACCTGTCAGATGTGCCAGAAACACGTGCCGGAGACGCCGGAAGCACCTGCCGAGCACGTTGGAACCACCTGCTCAACTCGCCTGAACCACCTGCCGGACATGCCAAAATCACCTGCCGACTATGCCAGAACCACTTGGCGAACACTCCGGAATCACTTGCCGGGCATGCAGTAACCACCTCTCAGACATGCCAGAACCCCGTGCCAATGACCCCGGAAGCACCAGCCGAGCACGCCGGAATCAGCTGCTCGACTCGCCAGAACCACCTGCCGATCACGCAAAAATCACCTGCCGGCTACGCCACAACCAGTTGGTGAACACTTTGGAATCACCTGCCAGGATTGCTGGAACCACCTGCCGGTCATGACAAAATCACCTGCCGACAACGCCAGAACCGCTTGGCGGACACTGCGGAAACACCTGTCGGGCCGGCCGGAACCACATCTCAGACGTGCCAGAAACGTGTTCATGAGATGCTGGAACCACACCCCGAACAGACGGATGCCACCTGCCAGAACCGCCTGAACCACCTGCTGAGCACGCCGGAACCACCTGCTCGACTCACCGGTACCACCTCCCTGACACGCCAAAATCACCTGCCGGGTATGCCAGAACCACTTGGCGGACACTCCGGAATCATCTGCCGGACATGCCGGAACCAGCTCTCAGACACACCAGAACCAAGTGCCGGAGACGCCGGAAGCACCTGCCGAGCATGCCGGAGCCACCTGCTCGACTCGCCAGAAACACCTGCCGGACACGCCAAAATCACCTGCCGGGAATGCCAGAACCACCTGGCGCACACTACGGAATCACCTGCCGCGCATGCCGGAACCACCTCTCAGATGTGCCGGAAGCACGTGCCGGACACGCCGGAATCACCTACCGGACAGACCGGAACCACCTGCCGAGCACGCCGGAGCCACCTGTTCGACTCGCTGGAACCACCTGCCGGACAGGCCAATATCAACTGCTGGCTATGCCAGAACCACCTGGGGGACGGTCCGGAATCGCCTGCCAGCCATGGCGGAACCACCTCTCAGACGTACCAGAACCACCTGCCGGAGAAGCTGGAAACACGTCCTGGACAGTCTGGAACCACCTGCCGGCCAAGCCTGAACCACCTGCCAAGCACAACGGAACAACCTGCCAGACACGCCAAAATCACCTGCGTGTTATGCCAGAACCACTTTGAGGACTCTCTGGGAGGACGTGCCGGGCATGCCGGAACCACCTCTGAGACGTGCCAGAACCATGTGGCGGACAGTCCGGAATCACCTGTTGGGCATGCGCAACCACCTCTGAGACATACCAGAACCACATGCCGTGCAGGCTGGAACCACCTACCGGACAGACCGGAATCAACTTTCGGGCATGCCGGAACCACCTGTCAGATGTGCCAGAAACACGTGCCGGAGACGCCGGAAGCACCTGCCGAGCACGTTGGAACCACCTGCTCAACTCGCCTGAACCACCTGCCGGACATGCCAAAATCACCTGCCGACTATGCCAGAACCACTTGGCGAACACTCCGGAATCACTTGCCGGGCATGCAGGAACCACCTCTCAGACATGCCAGAACACCGTGCCAATGACCCCGGAAGCACAAGCCGAGCACGCCGGAATCAGCTGCTTGACTCGCCAGAACCACCTGCCGATCACGCAAAAATCACCTGCCGGCTACGCCACAACCAGTTGGTGAACACTTTGGAATCACCTGCCAGGATTGCTGGAACCACCTGCCGGTCATGACAAAATCACCTGCCGACAACGCCAGAACCGCTTGACGGACACTGCGGAAACACCTGTCGGGCCGCCCGGAACCACATCTCAGACGTGCCAGAAACGTGTTCATGAGATGCTGGAACCACACCCCGAACAGACGGATACCATCTGCCAGAACCGCCTGAACCACCTGCCGAGCACGCCGGAACCACCTGCTCGACTCACCGGTACCACCTCCCTGACACGCCAAAATCACCTGCTGGGTATGCCAGAACCACTTGGCGGACACTCCGGAATCATCTGCCGGACATGCCGGAACCAGGTCTCAGACACACCAGAACCAAGTGCCGGAGACGCCGGAAGCACCTGCCGAGCATGCCGGAGCCACCTGCTCGACTCGCCAGAAACACCTGATGGACACGCCAAAATCACCTGCCGGGTAGGCCAGAACCACCTGGCGGACACTACGGAATCACCTGCCGCGCATGCCGGAAGCACGTGCGAGACACGCCGGAAACACCTACCGGACAGACCGGAACCACCTGCCAAGAACGCCGGAGCCACCTGTTCGACTCGCTGGAACCAGCTGCCGGACAGGCGAATATCAACTGCTGGCTATGCCAGAACCACCTGGGGGACGGTCCGGAATCACCTGCCAGCCATGGCGGAACCACCTCTCAGACGCACCAGAACCACCTGCTGGAGAAGCTGGAAACACGTCCTGGACAGTCTGGAACCACCTGCCGGCCAAGCCTGAACCTCCTGCCAAGCACAACGGAACAACCTGCCAGACACGCCAAAATCACCTGCGTGTTATGCCAGAACCACTTGGAGGACTCTCTGGGATGACCTGCCGGGCATGCCGGAACCACCTCTCAGACGTGCCAGAACCATGTGGCGGACAGTCCGGAATCACCTGTTGGGCATGCGCAACCACCTCTGAGACGTACCAGAACCACATGCCGTGCAGGCTGGAACCACCTACGGGACAGACCGGAATCAGCTTTCGGGCATGCTGGAACCACCTGTCAGATGTGCCAGAAACACGTGCCGGAGACGCCGGAAGCACCTGCCAAGCACGTTGGAACCACCTGCTCAACTCGCCTGAACCACCTGCCGGACATGCCAAAATCACCTGCCGACTATGCCAGAACCACTTGGCGAACACTCCGGAATCACTTGCCGGGCATGCAGGAACCACCTCTCAGACATGCCAGAACCCCGTGCCAATGACCCCGGAAGCACCAGCCGAGCACGCCGGAACCACCTGCTCGACTCGCCAGAACCACCTGCCGATCACGCAAAAATCACCTGCCGGCTACGCCACAACTAGTTGGTGAACACTTTGGAATCACCTGCCAGGCTTGCTGGAACCACCTGCCGGTCATGCCAAAATCACCTGCCGACTACGCCAGGACCGCTTGGCGGACACTGCGGAAACACCTGTCGGGCCGGCCGGAACCACATCTCAGACGTGCCAGAAACGTGTTCATGAGATGCTGGAACCACACCCCGAACAGACGGATGCCACCTGCCAGAACCGCCTGAACCACCTGCCGAGCACGCCGGAACCACCTGCTCGACTCACCGGTACCACCTCCCTGACACGCCAAAATCACCGGCTGGGTATGCCAGAACCACTTGGCGGACACTCCGGAATCATCTGCCGGACATGCCGGAACCAGCTCTCAGACACACCAGAACCAAGTGCCGGAGACGCCGGAAGCACCTGCCGAGCATGCCAGAGCCACCTGCTCGACTCGCCAGAAACACCTGCCGGACACGCCAAAATCACCTGCCGGGTATGCCAGAACCACCTGGCGGACACTACGGAATCACCTGTCGCGCATGCCGGAAGCACGTGCCAGACACGCCGGAAACACCTACCGGACAGACCGGAACCACCTGCCAAGAACGCCGGGGCCACCTGTTCGACTCGCTGCAACCACCTGCCGGACAGGCCAATATCAACTGCTGGCTATGCCAGAACCACCTGGGGGACAAACCGGGATCACCTGCCAGCCATGGCGGAACCACCTCTCAGACGTACCAGAACCACCTGCCGGAGAAGCTGGAAACACGTCCTGGACAGACTGGAACCACGTGACGGCCATGCCTGAACCACCTGCCGAGCACGGCGGAACCACCTGCCGGACACGCCAAAATCACCTGCGGGCTACGCCAGAACCACTTGGACGACTCTCCGAAATGACCTGCCGGGCATGTTGGAACCACCTCTCAGACGTGCCAGAAGCACGTGGCGGACAGTCCGGAATCACCTGTTGGGCATACGCAACCACCTCTGACACGTACCAGAACCACGTGCCGTGCACGCCGGAACCACCTACCGGACAGACCGGAATCAGCTTTTGGGCATGCCGGAACCACCAGTCAGATGTGCCAGAAACACGTGCCGGAGACGCCGGAAGCACCTGCCAAGCACGTCGCAACCACCTGCTCAACTCGCCTGAACCACCTGCCGGACACGCCAAAATCACCTGCCCGCTACACCAGCACCACTTCGGGGACAAGCCGGAATCACGTGAGGGGCATGCCGGCACAGCCTCTCAGACTGAACCTCGTGCCGGACACCACAGAACCACCTGCCGGACAGACCGGAACCACCTGCCGGACACGCCGGAACCACCGGCTCGACCCGCCGGAACGACCGCTGGACATGCAAACTCACCTGCCGGCTACGCCGGAAACACTTGGCGAACACTCCGGAATCACCTGCCGGGCATGCCGGAACCACCTCTCAGATATGCCAGAACCACGTGCCAATGACCCCGGAAGCACCTGCCGAGCACGCCGGAACCACCTGCTCGACTCGCCAGAACCACCTGCCGGACACGCAAAAATCACCTGCCGGCTACGCCACAACCAGTTGGGGAACACTTTGGAATCACCTGCCGGGCTTGCTGGAACCACCTGCCGGTCATGCCAAAATCACCTGCCAACTACGCCAGTACCACTTGGCGGACACTGTGGAAACACCTGTCGGGCCGGCCGGAACCACATCTCAGACGTGTCAGAACCATGTGCATGAGATGCTGGAACCACACCCCGAAAAGACGGAAAACACCTGCCAGACCCGTCTGAACAACCTGCCGAGCACGCCGGAGCCACCTGCTCAACTCGCCGGAACCACCTACCTGACATGCCCAAATCACCAGCCGGGTATGCCAGAACCACTTGGCGGACACTCCGGAATCATCTGCCGGACATGCCGGAACCAGCTCTCAGACACACCAGAACCACGTGCCGGAGACGCCGGAAGCACCCGCCGAGCATGCTGGAGACACCTGCTCGACTCGCCAGAAACACCTGCCGGACACGCCAAAATCACCTGCCGGGTACGCCAGAACCACCTGGCGGACACTCCGAAATCACCTGTCGCGCATGCCGGAACCACCTCTCAGACGTGCCGGAAGCATGCGCCGGACACGCCGGAATCACCTACCGGACAGACCGGAACCACCTGCCGAGCACGCCGGAGCCACCTGTTCGACTCGCTGGAACCACCTGCCGGACAGGCCTATATCAACTGCTGGCTATGCCAGAACCACCTGGGGGACGGTCCGGAATCACCTGCCAGCCATGGCGGAACCAACTCTCAGACGTACCAGAACCACCTGCCGGAGAAGCTGGAAACACGTCCTGGACAGACTGGAACCACGTGAAGGCCATGCCTGAACCACCTGCCGAGCACGGCGGAACCACCTGCCGGACACGCCAAAATCACCTGCGGGCTACGCCAGAACCACTTGGACGACTCTCCGAAATGACCTGCCGGGCATGTTGGAACCACCTCTCAGACGTGCCAGAAGCACGGGGCGGACAGTCCGGAATCACCTGTTGGGCATACGCAACCACCTCTGACACGTACCAGAACCACGTGCCGTGCACGCCGGAACCACCTACCGGACAGACCGGAATCAACTTTTGGGCATGCCGGAACCACCAGTCAGATGTGCCAGAAACACGTGCCGGAGACGCCGGAAGCACCTGCCGAGCACGTCGCAACCACCTGCTCAACTCGCCTGAACCACCTGCCGGACACGCCAAAATCACCTGCCCGCTACACCAGCACCACTTCGGGGACAAGCCGGAATCACGTGAGGGGCATGCCGGCACAGCCTCTCAGACTGAACCTCGTGCCGGACACCACAGAACCACCTGCCGGACAGACCGGAACCACCTGCCGGACACGCCGGAACCACCGGCTCGACCCGCCGGAACGACCGCTGGACATGCAAACTCACCTGCCGGCTACGCCGGAAACACTTGGCGAACACTCCGGAATCACCTGCCGGGCATGCCGGAACCACCTCTCAGATATGCCAGAACCACGTGCCAATGACCCCGGAAGCACCTGCCGAGCACGCCGGAACCACCTGCTCGACTCGCCGGAACCACCTGCCGGACACGCAAAAATCACCTGCCGGCTACGCCACAACCAGTTGGGGAACACTTCGGAATCACCTGCCGGGCTTGCTGGAACCACCTGCCGGTCATGCCAAAATCACCTGCCAACTACGCCAGTACCACTTGGCGGACACTGTGGAAACACCTGTCGGGCCGGCCGGAACCACATCTCAGACGTGCCAGAACCATGTGCATGAGATGCTGGAACCACACCCCGAACAGACGGAAAACACCTGCCAGACCCGTCTGAAAAACCTGCCGAGCACGCCGGAGCCACCTGCTCGACTCGCCGGAACCACCTACCTGACATGCCCAAATCACCAGCCGGGTATGCCAGAACCACTTGGCGGACACTCCGGAATCATCTGCCGGACATGCCGGAACCAGCTCTCAGACACACCAGAACCACGTGCCGGAGACGCCGGAAGCACCCGCCGAGCATGCTGGAGACACCTGCTCGACTCGCCAGAAACACCTGCCGGACACGCCAAAATCACCTGCCGGGTACGCCAGAACCACCTGGCGGACACTCCGAAATCACCTGTCGCGCTTGCTGGAACCACCTCTCAGATGTGCCAGAAGCACGTGCCGGACACGCCGGAATCACCTACCGGACAGACCGGAACCACCTGCCGAGCACGCCGGAGCCACCTGTTCGACTCGCTGGAACCACCTGCCGGACAGGCCAATATCAACTGCTGGCTATGCCAGAACCACCTGGGGGACGGTCCGGAATCGCCTGCCAGCCATGGCGGAACCACCTCTCAGACGTACCAGAACCACCTGCCGGAGAAGCTGGAAACACGTCCTGGACAGTCTGGAACCACCTGCCGGCCAAGCCTGAACCACCTGCCAAGCACAACGGAACAACCTGCCAGACACGCCAAAATCACCTGCGTGTTATGCCAGATCCACTTTGAGGACTCTCTGGGAGGACGTGCCGGGCATGCCGGAACCACCTCTGAGATGTGCCAGAACCATGTGGCGGACAGTCCGGAATCACCTGTTGGGCATGCGCAACCACCTCTGAGACGTACCAGAACCACATGCCGTGCAGGCTGGAACCACCTACCGGACAGACCGGAATCAACTTTCGGGCATGCCGGAACCACCTGTCAGATGTGCCAGAAACACGTGCCGGAGACGCCGGAAGCACCTGCCGAGCACGTTGGAACCACCTGCTCAACTCGCCTGAACCACCTGCCGGACATGCCAAAATCACCTGCCGACTATGCCAGAACCACTTGGCGAACACTCCGGAATCACTTGCCGGTCATGCAGGAACCACCTCTCAGACATGCCAGAACACCGTGCCAATGACCCCGGAAGCACCAGCCGAGCACGCCGGAATCAACTGCTTGACTCGCCAGAACCACCTGCCGATCACGCAAAAATCACCTGCCGGCTACGCCACAACCAGTTGGTGAACACTTTGGAATCACCTGCCAGGATTGCTGGAACCACCTGCCGGTCATGACAAAATCACCTGCCGACAACGCCAGAACCGCTTGGCGGACACTGCGGAAACACCTGTCGGGCCGGCCGGAACCACATCTCAGACGTGCCAGAAACGTGTTCATGAGATGCTGGAACCACACCCTGAACAGACGGATGCCACCTGCCAGAACCGCCTGAACCACCTGCTGAGCACGCCGGAACCACCTGCTCGACTCACCGGTACCACCTCCCTGACACGCCAAAATCACCTGCCGGGTATGCCAGAACCACTTGGCGGACACTCCGGAATCATCTGCCGGACATGCCGGAACCAGCTCTCAGACACACCAGAACCAAGTGCCGGAGACGCCGGAAGCACCTGCCGAGCATGCCGGAGCCACCTGCTCGACTCGCCAGAAACACCTGCCGGACACGCCAAAATCACCTGCCGGGTATGCCAGAACCACCTGGCGGACACTACGGAATCACCTGCCGCGCATGCCGGAACCACCTCTCAGACGTGCCGGAAGCACGTGCCAGACACGCCGGAAACACCTACCGGACAGACCGGAACCACCTGCCAAGAACGCCGGAGCCACCTGTTTGACTCGCTGGAACCACCTGCCAGACAGGCCAATATCAACTGCTGGCTATGCCAGAACCACCTGGGGGACGGTCCGGGATCACCTGCCAGCCATGGCGGAACCACCTCTCAGACGTACCAGAACCACCTGCCGGAGAAGCTGGAAACACGTCCTGGACAGACTGGAACCACGTGACGGCCATGCCTGAACCACCTGCCGAGCACGGCGGAACCACCTGCCGGACACGCCAAAATCACCTGCGGGCTACGCCAGAACCACTTGGACGACTCTCCGAAATGACCTGCCGGGCATGTTGGAACCACCTCTCAGACGTGCCAGAAGCACGTGGCGGACAGTCCGGAATCACCTGTTGGGCATACGCAACCACCTCTGACACGTACCAGAACCACGTGCCGTGCACGCCGGAACCACCTACCGGACAGACCGGAATCCACTTTTGGGCATGCCGGAACCACCAGTCAGATGTGCCAGAAACACGTGCCGGAGATGCCGGAAGCACCTGCCGAGCACGTCGCAACCACCTGCTCAACTCGCCTGAACCACCTGCCGGACACGCCAAAATCACCTGCCTGCTACACCAGCACCACTTCGGGGACAAGCCGGAATCACGTGAGGGGCATGGCGGCACA